>NW_028246320.1:0-67031 GCF_964263255.1 Lissotriton vulgaris | reverse complement strand
CTGAACCTAGAGACTATAAGCAACGCTAGGTCTATGAAACGGGTTGTGGTGCTCCCTGCCTTCCTGTGTCTAAACAGTCCTAAGACTCCGCTCGCCATGGTGTATAGGTCGTCGCACCCTACGATGTCAGTACATGCGTTCATTACCTTACGCTATAAGTTTACTGCTACTGGGGCAAATGAAAAATATATGTCATACCAGCTTATAATCCCTGACACCGGGGACAATTTTAGGCAGACCCAAAACATTTTTGTAATCTCGCCGGTGTGAGATAGGCACTGTGAAGTATATTAAGTTGCATGTACTGAAGCATGGCTTTGCAGGAAAGTTTAGGTGGCTATATTAGTGCCCTGCCCATTCCTTTTGTGTCAAGTCCAAGCCCATTCCATGCTCCCAGCACCTATGGGTTGGCACTAGGGGGTCTTGTGAAGTGTGTGCCGGGTCTCAAGTGAGCCAGGTGATGAGTTGGCAGCCCCCCCTATGGTGTGTAAGGTATGAACCAGCGATTGGTGTTCCGGCTGTATGTCGACAATCTGCCACAGTCGATCCATCTCTGCCAATAATGGGCCATAGGCCGGAAAATGGCCCACTGGCAATATGCAGTCAGTCTGCAGTTGCTCAAAAGGGATAAGCACGCTGTTTTGAAACAGAGCGCCTAAGGTATCCACTCCGGTTGTTTCTCATGTCATATGTCCCTTCCCCCCAACTAGGTTCTGGAGGGGTCTTATGGAACCTGTTTGATCCCAGGGGAATTTTGTGCCATAGTCGGCATTAGGAGCAGCCTTCTCCTGAAGCTGTTACACGCTAAAGCTTGTTGACCTCCCGGGTAATCCCTTCAAGTGGCAGAAAGGCCTCTTGCACCAACTGCTGTGCTCGGTCTGCAGAGGGCAGTCCTTGTTCATCTGTTAGCCATCCTGCCAGCCACAGGCAGGCCATTGCAGTTGCGCTGACAAATAACAATGTTCATGGTGGGGGGCCCCTTTTTCAACTGGTAGCTGCAGCTTGTGCAGAAAGACTTAACACCTACATATATTCCATAGGAAGCCCCCCAACATGGCGTGCACTAAGGGGTATATCCACAACTAGATTGCGAAATAAATATAGTAAGCGTGGGACCATCACCATTATTGACAGCAATACGCTGTCCTGGACTGGGAGTGGGAGTGTGCTCCAGAATGCCATTTGGGGCCAAAGGGAGGCAATGGCTGTAGTAAGGTTGCCATCTATGAGAGCTTGTGTGGGATGATAAATATTGATGCCCATATATTGGATGGTGTGTGGCTCCCAGGGGAGGATGTGTGTGTTCACCAAAAAGTGCTGTGGCAGGTACTCCAGGAGAATCGGGAACAGGCAGGACATTGACCAGTTCACTCCCAAGCCAGAGGATATGCAGTCTTAAATATTGCGGACATATATTAGTACATCATCAATGTATAGGGCAACAGTGTGTGTCACCCCCTCTAGCTGTATGCCCCCCGTTTAGCCTTGTTGTCTAAGTCTCTCTGCCAAAGGCTCCATTGCCATTGCAAAAAGGAGCAGGGACAAGGGGCACTCCTGGAGCGTTCCCCTGCTCAACGGGAAGGGGAATCTTCACCCGAGCATTGGGCTCTGTGTAGAAGAGTCTCATAAGTATCTATAGCCCGTTAGTTATGCCCATGGATGTTAGCGTTGAAAACATAAATTCCCAGTCAACAGTGTCAAATGCCTTGTCAAATTCCAGTACTATGCATGCTGCATGAGGCCAATGGGTAGGAGGAACCAACTCCATCCCTCTGTGGAGTTCACGGACATTAAGAGTGGTGAATCTGCCAGAGATGAAGCCAATTTGATCCGGGTGTACCAAGTGGGGAGGATTTTCCAGGAGTCGCACTGCGATGATCTTACTATATATTTTTTATCTGTCCCAAACATAGACTGTGGATGATATGACGTCATCTCCAGAAGGTCCCTGCAGGGTTTAGGGATGGACACGAGTAATGTTTCAGGAAGTGTTGGCAGAAGCTGACCCTCTATTAGCGGAGTCTTTTATAATTCTTGTAGCTTAGGAGCCAAAAGGTCTTCGCAGGCCTTATAGAACTTGACTGATGGCCTGTCTAACCCCAGGGTTTTAACTGTGGCAGTGCCCCTGATGGCACCGCAGATTTCTTGCACTGTTATAAGGTCATTGAGCTCCGTCCTGTAAGTTGGATCAATGACAGGCAGTGTAACCCCATCAATGAATTCACAGATGTGGGCATGGCAGTCTGCTGGAGTAGGAGCATACAGGATTTGGTAGTGGGCTGTGAACACTGTGTGTATGTGCATTTGGCTAGTGACTAGGTGGGTCGGAGTCTCTATAATCATGGTAATGGGGATGACCAGCACAGCACTCTTCAGTAGCCATGCCAGCAAGCGGTCACAGAGACCCAGTTACAGAGCAAGGTGTATAAGGTTGATACAACCTCAGTGGGAAGACCAGATCTGACAGAAGAGGACCATATGACTTATCCTGGTGAGACCACTGTTGGACCCGGGGTTACCGGTCCGACTAGGGTAGCTTGGCACAAGAGGGAAAGACCTAACTCCCAGGCTTTTGTGCTGTACTTGCGTCACACTCCACTCAGCACCCCAGCGTTCCTCCACTTAAAAAGAAATGACACCACACCTTCTTTGAGAATAATCTAGAAAAGCTTTATATACTCTTAAAGTTTGGTTCTAGTTGCATTCACATTAACATCACATCATTTTACATATAATGTACTTGACTCTGTGATTATACATCCTGGCACTATTCACCAATTAATAATGAACCTTTCTTAACCTTTGTATTATTCCAGTACAAAAGTATTTAACGGTACCCCATTTAGATTTTTGGCTTAATTAGATACAACTCTGGCTGGCGGAAGAAATTTGTACAGACCATTAGCATGACATCATGGCCACAGTCCGTAGTGGTTAGTCATTGACTTACATCAAGAAAAGGCTCAATTGAAATTAATTGTTCATGACAACATTTCACCATAGATGCAGTTCTCCCTTTAGTTCACCTTCTTCTGGTTTCCACAATAACGTTAGTAAAGAGTTGCATCTTTAGCATCTATTCAAATGTATTACACTTCCCATTTTGGAACCCTCCGGGCATACAGTTGGTACACTTCCTATGCCGGGCACAGTTTAAGGCGATTCCACCGCTCTCCCTCAATCCACTGGCCCGTTATGAATGCGGGGAAAATTCTCTGAGAAGTTCTAGTGTTCTCCACTTCCCAACCCACAGCCCTGCTTACTTCTTAATGCGGCGGTCCCGCCGATGTCCGAGGACTGAGGGGGTGATGGAGCGGACTTTCAGAATTATTTCTGAATAATAGTTCTTGACACATGAAACTCCCATGATTTTTATTTTTTACTAATGAGTGTTGCATGATTTGCACGTTTACTGACTCAACCTAGAATAGTATGCACCAACACCAACACGCGGGTTTAATCATTTGTGCTCTTGTCATGTTCGTCATTTTGCTTTGAATAATACATTTACTTTGTCTTTTGTTTCGTTATATATTAACTGCGGCTGTTTTAAAAATAATAGCATGTGCGTTCTTTTAAATGTGCTTCTGTTTATGTTTTGTCGTCTCGTGTCTGTGTTTGCTTATTTGTTTGTGACCAGCTTGTCTCCGGACTCAGCGGTTGCTCCCACTCGTCTCCTGCAGCTTCTGGTATTGTAGCGCTGCTCTCCTCCTCAAGCGCCTCGCACAGCTTCTGCCTGATTAACTGTTTGTGCCAAGTAATCGTAGCGCTGCTCTCCTCCTCAAGCGCCTCGCACAGCTTTTGCCTGATTAACTGTTTGTGCCAAGTAATCGTAGCGCTGCTCTCCTCCTCAAGCGCCTCGCGCAGCTGCAGTTTTATTGACTCTGCCAATTTAACCCGGATTTGGTGCCTGTGTGCTCATCAGTGCCCACAGGAGTATTTAACTGAAATCTAATATTTACAAGACGATTATTGTCTTCCTTGTGGCCAATATCGGCGTGTTAGCCTGTTTGTGTGTTTTTAAAGCGATCGCCATTTGGTTGTGCCTTCAGGCCGTCCCTCCCCCCACGCTCCCGCCTCCCAGCCGCCCCGCCCACGCTCCGCCCCCCCTCCATCCTTCATTTATGACAGCTGGACAAGCGCGCAGCGTACACGCGCAGCGACCGCGCCCTATCCGCGCCGAAGGTGCGCCAAAGGTAAGCCCGTCTACGCACGTCCGCGCCTGGACCGCGCCCAGCGCCAGACCCCCTGGTCCCCGTAATGCCCAGCCCACTCGCATCACTTACGATGCCACCACCCTCCTAGCCCTTATCCCCGGCCGCTCCCCCAACTGCGTCCAAGCCGCTCCTGGACACACCCATGGACCCTTCACATGCTACTCCTGCAAGTTCGACGGCACCAAGAACAACTCCTCATCCACTAACACCAACCAGATATCTGACACCAACCACCTACAATGCATCCTGCTCAACACCCGCTCGGTCCACAGGCACGCCATCGACCTCTGGAATCTACTAGACACCATCTCTCCGGACGTCGCCTTCCTAACAGAAACATGGATGAATGCCTCTTCAGCCCCAGACATCACCATTGCCATCCCGGAAGGATACAAGATCATCCGCAAGGACCGCATCAAGCATACAGGAGGAGGCATCGCTATCGTCCATAAGAACTCCATCCGCATCTCAACCAGCTCAGACGTCAACCTTGCCAGCGCCGAACACCTCCACTTCCAGATCCACACCGACCCCAAGACCACACTCAGAGGCACCCTCCTCTACCGACCTCCAGGACCCCGTGCACAATTCAATGACGACATCACTGACTTTATCACCCCACACGCCCTCCCCTCCGAGGACTACATTCTATTGGGAGACCTCAATTTTCACCTGGAAAAGAGCAATGACAGCAGCGCCACCACCCTTCTGGACAATCTCGCCGACCTCGGACTCAAACAACTTGTCTCTACGCCCACCCACATCGCAGGTCACACGCTCGACCCTATCTTCACCTCCAGCAAACATATCTCATTCAGTCACACCTCAGCTCTTCACTGGACGGACCACAGCTGCGTTCACTTTACCTACAATAAGACCACAACCCACAACCATCCTCAACCCACCCTGCGAAGAAACTGGAACAAAATCACCAGCGACCAGATCTCCTCATCGCTTCTACTAACCCCCCCCGCCGACTCCTCAAACCCCGACCAAGCAGCCATTAACCTCACCCAATGGCTATCCAACAGCGCCGACATCCTAGCACCGTTGAAAAAACGCCAAAGCAAATTAGGCAGCAAAAACGCATCCTGGTTCAACGATGATCTTAAGAAATCGAAGAAACACTGTCGCGCCCTCGAAAAGGCCTGGAAAAAAGACCCAAACACCAGCACCAGGGAAGCCTTCAAAAACGCCACCCGCATACACCACCAACTAATCCGGTCTGCCAAGAAAGCCGCATTCAAAGACCGTCTAGATAACAACGCCCACAACAGCAAGGAATTATTCAACATCGTCAAAGAATTTACCAACCCATCAGCCAACTCCAACGACATCACCCCCTCCCAAGCCCTCTCCGACTCCCTAGCTTCCTTCTTCCACAACAAAATCGCAGACATCCACAACAGCTTCGACAACCGACCCGAAGACCAACCCACCCAACCTTCTGCAGGACCTTCACCCCCCTTGAACATCCTTAACGACTGGAACCCAATCTCCACTGAGGACACCATCCGCCTGATGAACTCCATCCACTCAGGATCCCCAACTGACCCATGCCCTCACCACATCTTCAACAAAGCAGACTCCATCATAGCACCACACCTCCGAGATGTCATCAACTGCTCCCTCAACTCCGCCACCTTCCCGGAAAGCTGGAAACACGCAGAACTCAGCGCCCTTCTGAAAAAACCCACAGCTGACCCCTCCGAACTCAAAAACTACCGCCCCATCTCACTTCTTCCATTCCCGGCCAAAGTCATTGAGAAAGCTGTCAACAACCAGCTCGCCGCCTTCCTCGAAGCCAACAAATCTCTCGACTCCTCACAGTCTGGCTTCCGAGCCAAACACAGCACTGAAACCGCCCTCATCGCAGCTACAGACGACATTCGAACTCTACTGGACAATGGAGACACAGTCGCCCTCATCCTCCTCGACCTCTCCGCTGCCTTCGACACAGTCTGTCATAGCACCCGTCTACAGCGCCTCAGAGACATAGGAATCCAAGGAAAAGCACTGGAATGGATCACCTCGTTCCTCACCGGAAGAACACAGAGAGTCCACCTCCCACCATTCAAGTCAGAGGCCTCTGAAGTCATCTGCGGCGTGCCACAAGGATCGTCGCTCAGCCCCACCCTCTACAACGTATACATGAGCCCCCTTGCGGCCATCGTTCGCCAACACAATCTCAACATCATCTCCTACGCGGATGACACTCAACTGATCCTATCACTCACCAAAGACCCTAACACCGCCAAAACCAACTTACACGAAGGAATGAAAGAAGTAGCCGAGTGGATGAAGCACAGCCGTCTGAAACTGAACTCAGACAAAACAGAAGTCCTCATCTTAGGCACCTCCCCCTCCGCCTGGGATGACTCTTGGTGGCCAGAAGCCCTTGGAAAAGCACCCATCCCGACGGACCACGCACGGAACCTGGGCGTCACCCTAGACTCCTCACTCTCGATGTCCAGACAAGTCAACGCCGTTTCATCATCTTGCTTCAACATTCTTCGCATGCTCAAAAAAACATTTCGCTGGATCCCCACCGAAACTAGAAAAACGGTCACCCACGCACTGGTCACGAGCCGCCTGGACTACGGAAACACACTATACGCCGGTACCACCGCAAAACTCCAGAAAAAACTCCAACGCATCCAGAACGCTTCAGCCAGGCTCATACTAGACATCCCGCGTAAAGAACACATCTCTGGTCACCTGAAAAACCTCCACTGGCTCCCCGTAAATAAGAGGATTACTTTCCGCCTCCTAACCCACGCACACAAAGCACTTTACGAACTTGGGCCCGAATGCCTCAACACACAATTGTCCTTCTACACCCCCTCCCGTCAGCTGCGATCCTCCAACCAAGCCCTTGCCACTGTACCTCGCATCAACAAAACCACCATGGGAGGTAGATCCTTCTCCTACCTGGCAGCTAAAACCTGGAACTCACTTCCCACTCACCTTCGCCTTACTCAAAACCACCTAGCATTCAGAAAGCAACTTAAAACTTGGATATTCGACAAGTAATTCCCCACCCTTCCTCTAGCGCCTTGAGACCCTATGGGTATGTAGCGCGCTATATAAATCTCTTGACTTGACTTGACTTGACTTGTATGCAAAACTAGGTAACATAGTTAATGGGTTAATTTTAGCAAAGGGGGTGGGTAACAGAATAATTATCATTTCTTGAATTAATTATTGTCTTGTGTTTCCTTGCATACTAGACTCGCGCTAAAAGGCCTGTGGCCTACTTCTAAAATGGATGTCCGAAAAGCTTTACCAAAAGTGGGCCTTGCACAGCTGCGTTGGAATGTGAAAATGTTTTTCTACATTAATTCTTGGAGAATGGCTTGCAAACAAGGCTGTGTGGAAGCTTAGGACATTTGGTTCAGATTTCTTCATGGTCAAGGCCGCACTTGACGTTCAGCGCCGGAAAAGCTTAAGCGGACGAAGGAAATGATATTAACTTTTGTCAAATGTAACCACCTTCGGAAGCTGCAAGTGACATTAAATAATGGACAATGCCGCTCTTGAAAGAACGTGACTCTGGCTATGCGAGAGTCGGATGACCGCATCAGGAGACATCCTTTGACCAATCGTATTTTGTCCTGCTCGAATATTTGTATTCTTTTAGTTCGTTTTAGATAGGAAAATACTATAAGAATTGCCCCCTTGCTAAGAGCACTGTTCGTTCGTTCCTGTTCTCCAGAGACGCTGCCAGATTTTCCTTTCACGTAAGATCCTTAGAGACTTTACTTTTTCCTTACAGGTTTTCTTTAGCTAAGTTAGGGAAATAGGGAAATAGACTATGGAGAAAAATCTAAGTGTTTGAGCATTACTCATGCTGATTTTGGTTTGAACTTGCTAAGACTAATGTGCCTTTGATGAATTAATCTGCTAAATAAAAATTGCTAATAAAAGAGTTTTCTCAAAAATGCATTTTGCTTTAAAATAAAGTTAATAAATAGTTTTGAAATAACAAGCTGGTCTTGTTTGTTTCCTTGAGTTACCATTAGTTAATCCATTGCCTATATATGTGGCTTAATTAAAGTGATTTGCTATGTTAGATTAATTAGGTCATAAGATTCAGTAGGTCATAATTCATGTGTCAGTCAAAAATGGGCCTAGTGTTAATTTTATAAATAATGATGAGTATTGTGGTGTAGAGTTGTATATATGAGACTGAATTTCTTCAGACCCGCTGGATCAAATTCCTGGTAGCAGAGTTCGGTTACTATGGTAACATACATGTTACATGGTAATTACATAGGATACATGTTTAACATATGTTAAGTTTTGTCTAGATATTATTTGTTGTTGTTAGGTTTTTCCAGCAGTGTGAAAAGCCTATGTGCTGGCAGAGTAGTGTGACAGGTGAAGTTACACAGTTCATTTGTTCTGTTTCAAATTAGTGGTACAGAAATATCACTAAGTGTTGTGGTCGTACAACACAAGTTTAGGGATTTAGGTACGACAGTTTGCATGAATAGTGAGGATTGACTATGAAATTGTAACTTTGAGTATAGTGACTAGGAGCCAAGTTTTAAAACTCGCTGTGAAAAGAGTAATGGGATTTTTCCGAACTTGTGTGAAGGGTGAGATAGCTTTTGTCTATTCTTACTAGCGTAACAGGAATTCTATTGGTTGGTTAAAGTCCTACTGAAGAATTCATGTATGTATGGATAGGTTTCTCTCTTGTATGAAAGCTAAAAAAATTGTTTTTGTGAAAATAGCGTCGTCTATTTCATGTGAGTGAAATTCTTGAATGTTTGATAAAACTATCACTTTGTTTAGCGAAACGGACAAATGGTTTGTTTTTATGTAGTTATTAACTGAAATTCTTCGAAAAGAATTGTTTAAAATGGGGCTGTGAAAATATTTTGTGAAGGAGGGGTGAGTTTACGGAGTGACACTGACATGCGCAGCTTCGCTGTAGCGGCAGTGTACGTCACAGGGTTCGCTCTATGATTGGTTGACATACGTCACAGCAAGTGTGCTGATTGGTTCACGTGATCAAATCGAGCTGTTAGCTGATTGGTCATTTCTGAAAACTGGTTTCTCATTGGTTGAGCAAGGTGGTGACGTAGCTTAACCTGATTGGCTTGTTGGTGAGTTTCGCGCACGGATTGGTCAGAGCAGCGGAACAATAGAAAAATATTTACGATCTTTTCTAAGTTTTACGATTTGATTTTAAAACATGAGTTATTGGTATAAAGAAGAGAATAAGCCGTCATGGTTTTAGAAAATTAAACATTTATTTAATCCTGACAAGAAAATTAAAACGCATGGTGGAAAATTAATTCATAAGTATAAAACACCCGCAGCATATTTGGAAGGAGAATACGGATATCATACTGTTCTCTGGTTTGAAAATTGGATGCAATACACTAGGGGTGATGGTGTTTTAGCATGGCCGGAGTGAGGAAAATGAAATTTTATATGGCCAGTATGTGTCCCCTGCGCTACCCCAACGTTTAGTGTATGTGCATGACATCCATGCATTTTCCCTCTATGGCCGTAATGAAAACGCATTTGCATTTGCGTGCAACGTTAACATGTCAGTTACCAGGCCCTCCATGAAAGAAACGATAATTCTGCTTTAAGGCCTATGTTGCCAATGTAATTGCATTGTGCACGTTTTTAAGTCAAGATGGACCCATTCTGTGGCTCACCCCGAGCCATGGACCCGAATTAAGGTTTTCATGCTTCCAGACACTCTGAGGGCTGCAGCTCCGCATCCCTGACCTCTCGCATACTTTCAGCCAGCCAAGGAGGCCCCGCACGAGGGTGCCAAGACAGTTTTTTGCACACAGTTATCTGCCTGCCCTACAGAATCACATTCCTGCTTAGTGAAGAAAGGTAAACAGAGCCCGTTTGCAGAGATAGAGCCCAGTCTTCCTGTCTCCGTTTAAGTGATTTGCACAGCTCGCATCCATAGAAAGCCCATAGCCCCCATGTAATGAACCAAGAAATGTATGCCCACACTGGCTCTTGCAGATGAGCAACCTTTGCTTGAGTGACCTTTACTTCAGATAAAACATCCCCGGACCCAAGATATCAGATATTACTAGATGTACAGGTCGTTCTGACACCGAAGACCTCTCTACTAGCACAAAAGTCAGCTTCCCCCAGTCCCCCCCAGTTACACGTCAATCACACGTCATTATCAAGTTGCGCACACAAGTAGGGCAAAGGTTCCAGCTGGCCATGCAGACCCCCTCCATGTATCCACGCACATATGACTCACTTATGACTCCTCAAGTGAACACCCACATGTACGCCCACATGTTTCTTATCTCTCTCTTTCTCTTGCTCTGCCTGGAGCGCTCCTCCTTCTCTATGTACGAGATTCAATGTATAAATATTGTACTCTGTGAATAAAGTTCAGAAGACCCTTCCTGAACCTTAGTGGTGATGGAACAGATTCTCCGCTAACCCGGATTATTGAAATAAAGCCCCTTTGAATCGGACACCACAGACTCTGCCTCTCATTTAATGCATGAACTTTCCTTTAAGTATAGAAATTATGAAAGGGTAATATTCATTTACCACATTAATCTGGCGCCCGAACAGTGACTAGTCCCTTTCCCCACGCGCTGATGATGTAGGTCCAGCCTTCGCCCCCCTTTTACAGCCGTGACGGACTTCAGAGTGCACGCAGCAGTGGTTTCCCGCTTACTCCCTCAGGCCCACGAGGAGGACGGACTGCGACCAGGCATCCACACGAGGCGGTGAGGATCGCGGATCATCCCAACCAGAGCCCAAGTCGTGGGAGAGCAAGGTCCGAGGTCTCCAGAGGTCCACCTGTTCCCCGGCGCATGCGCAGTATCAAGTTTCCGAGGCCTTCAAGTTCTGCTTCCCGGTGAGTACCACTATGGGGAATGCATAGGGTTCAAGTTCAAGACGGGTCCACTTTTGTGGTCACGGTAATGACGTGTCCATTTCGGTGGGCACGGTAAAGACGTGTCTCTTTCTGAGACCGGTATGGTTGTACTGTATTTCAGTGCATAAAGTTAACTGTTTTCAAGTACATGTTTTTAAAGTCCATGTATCAGTTAAAATGTATCTGTTTTAGTGTTTTAGCGTGTTGTAGTGTGAATGATTGTTTCAGTCAGTCTGTTCTAGTGTGTATTGTGTTTTCATTACGTTGGTTTCATCATGCCACTGTTTTCAAAGTTACTTCAGATAGGGACCAGGAAAGGAATATTAGAAGAGTCAGTTAACATCCCGCCTAGAGACACACCTGGTCATTACATATATAATGAACATGGGCTAGATGCCATATTGTATTTAGACCTATGGGCTTGAACAGTTGCAGTGTGAGGAGATTGCAGTACATCATGGCATTTGACTTATGCAGGGTGGAAGAGATGCTTTTCATCTTGGTGTTTGAACTGTAAGGCTTGAAGGGTAACTGTCTGAAAGGGAGCCCATTACATCTTGGTCTTGAGGAAATTGTACTTGTGAGTGAAAAAGGCTTTTAAATTGCTCATTAAATGGCTTGCTGCATTTGTTTCTGCTATGCAATGGGAAAGTATTCAGTGTAATATGATTTGTGGAGTTTCTTGTACATAGCTCCTTGTAAATATGGCTTGTGAGGAGCATATTCTCATTTAGACTTGTTGTGTTCCTTGTGCATTGCGCCTTGTAAATATGCCTTGTGAATAGCGTGTCATTTTTGGACTTGTTGACTTTCTTGTAAATATGGCTTGTGAATAGCGCCATGTGGATATGGCTTGTACAGAGCATGATATTGTTGCGTCAGTCAGGAGAAAGCTGGATCTCTTTCAACTGCTTGGAGAAAATGTTTTGAAGATGTGCGTACGTGTTATTTGAAATCGTGAAGTGATAAGTTCTTGACTTTCCCATGTATCTGCAGTCATTGGGGAATGATTGTGTTTGAGCCGCCTAAGGGTTAATATCGTGGATTGAGACAGCAGTATTTGTTTTAACATGCTGTTTAACATGCATGGTTATGTGAGCTGACACTAAAAGTCAGTGAGTGTTTAGATGAATGGTGGTTTGATTTTACTTTCATTGGTTGCTGGGTCCTGCCTATGTGCTTTGACAGTATGGTAACATCATACAGCAGTGTTCATTTAATTTTCTATTTTGAAATGCGTCCACGAATTTGTGTGGGTTTGCCTTGGAACACATGATTTAATGTGTCTGTCTCGGAGGTCGGAATGTTATAAATCAACCAGTCGGATTGTGATAAGAGTTATCAGCTGTGGATGGCACAAGAACCAGTGTTTTAGAATTAGTGCGTTAATGGTAGAGAAGAATTTATAAAACAGACCCATCCTAGAATGTGCTTTTAATTAGTAAAATGCAACCGTGTGTTTTTTAAAAAAAAAAAGAAAATGTGTGTGTTCTAGAAAAAAGTACATGATTATTTTTCCAATGCAAGCTGAACCTTTTTCAAATGCAAATGTTTCTGATATGTAGCAGACCAGTGTGAAAGTTAACACACTCAGTTAGGAAAAATGACTATTTGAAAATTAATGAATCTGGCCCTTTTGATAGGTAAAATAGAAAGGCTTGCCCACTAAATTTTGACTTCTTTGTTATGCAGTGTGCAGAGAAATATTAAACCCAACAGTCCATGATAATTCGTTTTTCAAATACAAAATGCATAAGCCTTGTGTGCAGAAGCAAATTGCCCCCTTTTTGTGTGTTAATCTGCATACTAAATAAATGCCCATGTTTCAAATGTCTTGCCTTCTAGCTGCATTAGTTAGACAAAAGTGTTTCTTAGAAAGTGGAGCTTTTAAGTAGCAGTACTTTATAACAGAATCATTTTTAAAATGCTAGCATGTGACTGTGTTACAGATTAATTTGTTTTTATCACGTTTTAAATTTGCTCTAGTTAGTTAGAGAATACTGATTCTGACGTGGGAACAGTTATGTTTAGAGTTCCAAGGAATGTGTTTTTCGACCTTGGATTTAGCCTGACTCCCAGCAAAAGATTTTTTGTGAAGGGAGGGCTTTTCCCTCTTGAAGCACCGAGCAGTGCCTGTCTTGTTATCATTGGCCATTTTCCAATTCTTTTCCGCGAACACTTGTTTACGTAAAGGGAGGGCTACACTCCTCCAACTGGCTCAGGCTCCCATCGCATGAAGATAAAGGATGCTTGCCCTCGGTAATGTACCTAGAATAATTGGCAGGAAGTTTTGCTCCTGCAATGAGCTCAGTGTTGGCAGTGATTCAATTTTACATCACAGTGTAGCTTGGCTCCTACTTGGATCAGATTCAAGCTCTGAGCGCGAACATCTTTCTGGAGGTGGGGGCTGCTTCTCAGAGGAGTGAGGCAGTACACGCAGTCAGACTACCCGGAATACCAATCTTTCTCATGAAACAGCCTAGAGAGGGTAGATGGCTTGTCCCTTATTGAGGTTCCTGTAGATCAAAGGGGTCCCTATGTACGAGGTCGTGCACTAGGACAGGACAGTAAGTTTCTGATTGACACAGGGGCGAGCAGAACTACCATCAGCCATGACGAGGTTCCAGGGGCACCTCTCTCAGGCTCACAAAATATTGCCTTGGGATTTTCAGGAAAGCCTATTGTTAATGAAGTGTCAAAGCCAGTTTCCCTTGGAGTTGGTCCACTGTCACGTACCACAGACTTGGTACTTACTAAATCATGTCCAGAAAACTTGCTAGGTATAAAGACATTAAAGGAACTAGGAGCAGTTATTTGTTGTTCTCCAGAAGGAGTGTGACTGTTCTTACGTGATTTTAAGGGACATTATGTTCTGAAAGATTTTGACCCCAGACTCCAGAATGTACCACAGCACCTATGGGCACTAGGTCCGACTGACGTAGGTTACATGAACATAACACCACACCGTGTCACTCTCAAAGCAGGAGTAGTACTCCCACATATCAGACAATACAAGATGCCACCTGATGCCATAGTAGCCTTATTAAAGATTGTTGATGAACTCATTGCACAAGGAGTAGTAGTAGAGACTGACTCAAATGTATGTAACTCACCTGTCCTTCCTATCCTTAAACAATCAGACCCTAATGCACCACCAGTTTACAGACTAGTAGTTGAACAAATGTGTAGTACCACAGTACCCAGTGTTCCCAGACATTTCTTCATTACTGACTGCTATTGATTCTGAAGCATCATTCTTTACAGTAACTGACCTGAAAAATGCCTTTTTCAGTGTTCCAATTCATCCAGACAGCCAGTATCTCTTCTGATTCAGTTTAAGTGGACGTAGCTTTAAATATTTAAAGGTTTTACAGAGAGCCCTAGCATTTACAGTCAAGCATTAAAAAGACAGCTGGACAGTATTAACATGCCTACCGATACAGTACTGATCAGTATCCTGATCACAGCACGATCAGAGACAGACTGCGAACATGCATCACTGACAGTTTTACACTTTCTGACAGACAAGGGGCACAAAGTGTCCCCTTCGAAGTTACAATTCTATGCCCAGCAAGTGGTTTACCTTGTACACTTGCTGTCCAAGAATGGTGGTCAGCTGACACCTGACCACATTCAGTTAATTGCAAATCTTCCACAGCCCAAGACACAAAAGGAGGTACGGGCCTTCATTTGGCCTCACTTCATACTGTAGGCAAAGGATTCCCCAGTATGCTTATCTAGCCAAACCACTGATACAATTGACAACACAGGAGGCAGTGTCTTCGACTGTCCTCCCTTGGACACAAGAACACACCTTGGCATTTGAAGAACTAAAAAGAGCCTTATGTCAAGCGCCAGTTTTAGCGACTCCTAGTTACAGCAAACCTTTTATGCTTTTTGTCACTGAACAGGAAGGAACAGCATTATCTGTCCTTATACAAGATCAAGCAGGAAAACACAAGCCTTGTGCTTATTTTTCTAGTACACTAGACCCAGTGGCCCAGGCTCTGCCTGTGTGCCTGAAATCAGTTGCAGCAACAGCTCTAGCCATAAGACAGAGTGACTCCATAGTGTTAGGACACCCTCTGACAGTCCAGGTACCACATGCAGTGGAAGTTCTCTTGAACAGGACACAGACACAACACTTGACTGTAGCGAGACTGACAGGATATGAACTGACGTTATTTCAGCCACACATAGAGATCAGACAATGCAACATTCTTAACCCTGCTACACTTTTGCCCTCAAGTACAGTAGATACTGCACCACATGACTGTGTGGAAGTAATAAATACAGTGACGAAACCAAGACAAGATCTAACAGATGTTGCACTTCCAGATCCTGACCTGACACTTTATGTTGATGGTTCATGCATGAGAACAAGCACAGGAGAGTTAGTGGCCGCATATGCCGTGACCACTACTACTGAAGTCATAGAGACCCACAGAATAGACACACTGTCAGCACAAGCAGCAGAGCTCATCGCTCTACACAAGCCTGCATAAGAGCCAAGAACTTGAAAGTGAACATTTATACAGACTCACAGTACGCTTTTGGCGTAGTTCATGACTTCGAAGTTCTCTGGAGGGAGAGAGGTTACTTGACCTCTCATGGGGCCAAAATTCAGCATGGCCCACTTATTCAAGCCCTGTTAGAAGCAATACATTTGCCTACAGCCATAGCTATCATGAAATGCAAAGCACATACCAAAGTCACAGACACCATTTCCCAGGGTAACGACCTGGCAGATCGAACAGCTAAACTAACAGCCCAGACTCAAACAGACATTCCAGCTGACACGACAAAGACAGAAGTACCACCATTAACAAATTGCATGACAGTTAGGGATCCTTCACAAGATGTACTCGACATACAGACACATGCCACTCCAGACGAAATAAAGAAATGGACTGAACAAGGAGGGGTCCAGACTGACCAGGGTTGGATGACAAAAAGCAAAACTACTAGCCGCCCGATTCATGAACCGAAATTGCGCTCGCAAGGGGCCGGATTCTGAGAATCCGGCCCTTTGCGAGAGCGATTTTTGCATTTGGGATTCAGCATCCCAAATGCAAAAATCGCTAATTGCGATGTCGCAAATGTGCGAGGAATTACATTTAAGGAATCTCTATTAGAGATTCCTTAAATGCAATTCAACATCCAAATTAAAAATGCGAATTCGCAATTTCTTGCCGCAATTTACCGCGAGGTCAGACCTCGCGATAAATTGCGAAAACTCAGAAAAATGCATTTAAATGCATTTTTCTGAGTTGCATGTTACACACACACATGTCCTTTGGACATGTGTGTGTGCAACACCTGTGTGAAATTTCATTTGAGGGGTGCTACAGGGTGTCCTGTGGACACCCCTGGCACCCTTCAAATCGCAATCTTATTTGCGATTAGCTAATTGCTAATCGCAAATAAGGAATACTCCCCATTCATTCCTATGGGCCTTTTGGCCCATAGGAATGAATGGCGAGTTATTCCTTATTTGCGATTAGCAATTTGCTAATCGCAAATAAGGAATCAGTAGGAATCGCATTTTATTATGCGATTCCTACATGATTACCGTTTTGCGAGTCCTTAATAGCGAATCGCTATGATTCGCTATTAGGGGCTCGCAAAACGGCCCGTTGATGAATCAGGCTGATGGTTTCTCCCAGATTCCATGGTACAAGAAATCATAAACACAGCACATAGTTCAGCACACTTAGGAGAAAAGGCTATGCTAGATAGTTTACAGAACATTTGGTTTAACAAGCACCTGCGTGCAGCAGCGAAACAGAAAGTACGTACCTGTATGATCTGTTGCCAGTTCAATCCAGGTAAAGGCATCCTGGTGGAACAAGGCGGATTTCATCCTCCTGACCACCCTTTTGAGTTCCTTCAGATGGATTATATCCAAATGAACAAATTAGTGTGTGCACTAACTAGATGGACAGAAGCGTACCCAGTCCCAGATTATACTGCAGCAGGCCTTGTAGAGAGACATAATCAGACAATAAAGACATGCGTATGGTAGCCCATTCCAGAACAGGCCTATCTCCTATGCCTAAGTGGACTGATGTTGACAGTAATATGCTGACAGATTACCTGGCTTCCTTGATGTCTGCACTACTCTCTTTTCATTCACAGGTTGCCGCCGCCTTCCCTGACAACACCCAAGTCCAGGAGCCTGCCATAGTCCCTGGAGATGTTATCTATGAGCTGAACTTTTGACCGATCAAGCCCCCTTGAGCCGCATTGGAGGACGCCGAAGCTTGTGCTACACACCACGAGGACAGCCATCAAAATCGAAGGACGAAAAGGATGGCTTCACGCGCAACACTTCAAGAAATTCTATGGACACTCTGAACTTTGTTAAGGAACAATGACAATAAAAATGACCATGACCCCACAGACTTTAAGCCCCCTTTGCTAGAAAAGACTCCGCAACAGGAGTATAAATCCAAACTACGGTCTAGTAAGTCAGACAGCGTTTAATTGTTTAAGTCCCTCTCGGGTGAATCGGTTAGACAGGTTCCTGACATGTATGAGACCATAGACCCAAATAGCAATAGACAGAGAGATAAGAAAGAGAAATACTGCAAGACTCTACCAAGACCTTACGCAATCGATGTATAGTAACTTTGGTTTTTATGTCCTTTTTGTGCATCACCTTAATATGTATCAGCTTAATTCTACATGTTTTCTTTCCCCCTATCTCTTCACATATACACTGTTTTATTAATGACACTGTAGAACACACGTTCAGTGATCTACCACCCCATGAACTATCATATTGACTAGCCCTGCGCAACAAATACTTTTATTCGAATGATTGCATCATTCTCATCAGACCAGCAATGCAACAGATAGGTAGGTATGTGGCCAGCTTCCACCTTTTCAAAAGACAAAGGGAGTACTGCCCTTCTTCCCTTTTCCGTTCTCCCACAATGGTTCGTGCAGAGTATGGTTTGCCTTAATGACATCCCTAGACAGAAAGTCCACAGTTTCCCAGAGTGACTGGATATATGGAAACCTGAATAAAGTAATGAATGAGGCATGTTTTCCAAATGAAGAAGGACTTCCCCAAAGAAAGGGAACCGATCTAGACAAATGAAGAGTACGAGCAAGGAAATGCATCCCTTAACTTCATGATCTTGAATGTTCAGCCCAAGCAAAATATAGGTCCACCGTTTATTACAGTCCTACCAGCAAAAGGTGATTTGTGTGTCAGAAAGAAGGGATCAGTACATTTGGGACACAGCAAATGTAATGCTGTGGTAGAGTTTGATGATAAAGGAAAGTCTTCTTTCAATGCATCTCGCCATACCTATTTCATTTGTGGTCAGACAGCCTATGTACATCTGCCCTTAGACTGGGGTGGAACATGTTATATATCGTTCCTGCTGCCCCCCGTCTTTCTAGCCCCATCCCAGTATCACCGAGATTCACAACTCGAGCGTGTTAGACACCGGAGAGAGAGCGATTCCTCCGAGATTGATCAGACTGAGACAGCTTGGGAGCAATATACAGATTTCAACAAAGGATTCTTTTTCTTCATAGGTCCCGTCCAAAACAGTAAACTCACACGCAGCAATAACAAGGCTCCACAAGATTGCTCATGATATACATCAATACCCAGGCACATGGACTTGGTCCAGTTGGCTCTGGAGTGTAATATCAGCATAGGGATGGAAAATGTTGTCGTTCCTAGGAATGATACTGCTTATGGTATTCGGTTGCTGTCTCTGTTTACAATGTGGCCCGGCGATTTGCGGCTTGTGTGCCACCGCCTGTATACCCCATCCACGTAGCCAGAAGAGAAAAGAAGAGCAAATGATGCTGTATGATCAGATATACGGTCTCATGAATATAGATATATCCTGAAGGGTGCGTAGGGGCCAAGGAGGGAATGAGGAAAATGAAATTTTATATGGCCAGTATGTGTCCCCTGCGCTACCCCAACGTTTAGTGTATGTGCATGACATCCATGCATTTTACCTCTATGGCCGTAATGAAGACGCATTTGCATTTGCGTCCAACGTTAACATGTCAGTTACCAGGCCCTCCATGAAAGAAACGATAATTCTGCTTTAAGGCCTATGTTGCCAATGTAATTGCATTGTGCACGTTTTTAAGTCAAGATGGACCCATTCTGTGGCTCACCCCGAGCCATGGACCCGAATTAAGGCTTTCATGCTTCCAGACACTCTGAGGGCTGCAGCTCCGCATCCCTGACCTCTCGCATACTTTCAGCCAGCCAAGTAGGCCCCGCACGAGGGTGCCAAGACCGTATTTTGCACACAGTTATCTGCCTGCCCTACAGAATCACATTCCTGCTTAGTGAAGAAAGGTAAACAGAGCCCGTTTGCAGAGATAGAGCCCAGTCTTCCTGTCTCCGTTTAAGTGATTTGCACAGCTCGCATCCATAGAAAGCCCATAGCCCCCATGTAATGAACCAAGAAATGTATGCCCACACTGGCTCTTGCAGATGAGCAACCTTTGCTTGAGTGACCTTTACTTCAGATAAAACATCCCCGGACCCAAGATATCAGATATTACTAGATGTACAGGTCGTTCTGACACCGAAGACCTCTCTACTAGCACAAAAGTCAGCTTCCCCCATTCCCCCCAGTTACACGTCAATCACACGTCATTATCAAGTTGCGCACACAAGTAGGGCAAAGGTTCCAGCTGGCCATGCAGACCCCCTCCATGTACACACAACGTACCCTCTATGTTCAAGAACTTTTATGTCAAGATTGATGTAAATTCAACTTTTTATGAAATGTATATTTTATTTATTGTTTTTGTGACTGTAATAAACTTATGTATTTAACTGGAAGCTGTTCATTCTCAGTGTTGGTCCTTTCTGTATTGTGTTTTTAAATTTAAAATTACTGCCTAGGTAGTTTTCTCCACTGACCCCCTCCATGTATCCACCCACCTATGACTCACTTATGACTCCTCAAGTGAACACCCACATGTACGCCCACATGTTTCTTTTTTTTTTTTTTTTTTTTACATATTTATTAAATTTTTCCACATATTCCAACGTATGTATTACAGCACATTCCGATTTCTCAGGTGGTTATATAATACATATACATATACATTTCATTGTTTTATACAATTTTCATATCATAAGCAGATGTAATTAACCAATAAACGGCACTCTAAAACAAATCAAATCAAACTTCTCTTGCACTATTCTAGATTTATCCTACTAGTTTTCCACGTCGTAATTGGTTGCCATATTTTTTTGCCTAAGGCCTTAGCCCTTCTACCTTTCCTGTCATATATTGCCTTTTCTAAATTATAAATAGTGAGGAGGCTAGCAATCCAATCTGAAAATAATGGAGGAGCCTTATTCAGCCAATTCCTTGCTATGCAGATGCGGAACACTGCTATCGAAACAAAAATAAACTCTACTGGCATAGCTTCTATCGTGTTTACCACCCCTAAAATAATTAATTCATCTAGAAGCTTAATCTTAATCCTAAGCGTTTTATCAAAAAAATCTTCAATCGCCATTTTCAAAGTAAATAGTTGTGGGCACTGCGAAAACATATGTACAATATCTGCTCCGCTCGCGTTACATCGTGGGCAAGTTATTCCTGTTGTTCCACCCCACTGGGCGATTCTAGCCGGTGTATGGTAAAGTGAAAATAATGTTTTGAAGTGTTGCGATTGAAGGGTTGCCGAGCATAGCACCGTTCTACCCAGATCTAGTGACTCCTGAAAAATTTCTGAGCCTGACCCCAGTTTTTCCATCCATTTTTGTGAAAATTTTGCCCTTTCATCTGACTTAGTTCCTTTCAATTCTGCATAAAGATGCCTTATTGTACATTTGGTGATTGTTTCTATATAATCCATAATTTTGCATTTCCCCAACCCGAGCGGGCCGCCTTGTTTTTGTGTTAAAAAACTCCTCACTTGTAAGTATTTATAAAAACTACTATGCTCTAGTCCAAACTTTGCTTTGAGTGCTCCAAACTGCATAATGTTGCCCTGCCCGTCCAGTAAGTTCCCTATCTGCACTATGCCTTTATTATACCAATCATACATAGTGGCGTCCTTAAAGATCTCCCTCGTCAATGAGCTATTTGTATACAATCTTGTATAGTTATTAAATCTGCCTAGCCCTAATTTTTTAGCCACTCCTTTCCACACCCTATATACTGCTTTCAGAGTCTTGAATCTCGTGTGTTTAAAATACGTGAATTCAGTTGTATTGAAAAACCCATTCTCGGCTTCCTCCCCCAACAATACGGCATACACATTAGGTAAGCCCATCTCACTATCCGTTGGGTGCTCCAGACCTCCTCCACCTATTAACACCTTGCTGTATTGTAATACCGCAGCCCAGTAATAGAGTCTAAAATCCGGTGCTCCCCAGCCCCCTTTTTCCCTATCTACCGTCAAGTGTCTGTATGCTCTTCTTGTTTTCCCTTTCACCCAGATGAATTTATTCAGAATCAATTCTAATTTACTAAACCAACAATTTTCAAAATATAGGGGTATGGATCTGAGTAGATACAGCACTTTAGGGAATGTTATCATTTTAATAACATTTATTCGGCCCATTAAGGTCAAATGCAAGTTATTCATTCTTTCTGTATTTGTTTTAATTTTCTCCAACAATGGTCTCATATTGATTTCAACTAATCTGTCTAACTCGGGTGTGATCTTCACCCCTAAATAAGTGACTTCAGGTGCTATTCTTATATCATGATAGTTTACCCAATTATTTTTAATTATTTGTGTTTTTCCTTTATTTAGTGAATACCCTGAAAATGTGCCAAAAAGTGTAGCCTCCTGTTCGATTTCAATAATGGCTGACCCTGGATCTGGTGTGACC
This sequence comes from Lissotriton vulgaris, assembly GCF_964263255.1. Classification (NCBI taxonomy): domain Eukaryota; kingdom Metazoa; phylum Chordata; class Amphibia; order Caudata; family Salamandridae; genus Lissotriton; species Lissotriton vulgaris. The sequence continues at coordinate 45,076 of NW_028246320.1, read as the reverse complement.
ACTGCCACGTCATCCGCATATGCAAGTGTCTTATATGCATAGCCATGTAAACCAATCGGGAGGATGTTCGAATTTCCTTCTAACCTCCGCAAAAAAGAGTCTAGATATAGGGCGAATAACAGTGGTGAGGCCGGGCAACCCTGTCTTGTACCACGCTTTATACGTATATCCTCTGTGTACCCTCTATTAATCCTCACTTTAGCTGTTGGAGCTACATATAACGCCTTTATGGCCTGTATATAACCTGTACCTATCCCAAACCACTCCAAGGCTTTCCACAAATAGCACCAGGAGACCCTGTCAAAGCCTTCTCTGCATCCAAGAAAATGGCTGAGGCAGGGTCTCCTGCAGCTCCTGTGACATCCAATATGGTAACCATTCTCCTTGTGTGTTCCGTAGTCCCTTTACCTGGTATGAAACCGTGCTGTGTTGTGTATACCAACCCCTCAATTACTCTGCTAAGTCTTTGTGATAGAGCCTTGGAGTATATTTTTGCATCCGCGTTCATAAGCGTGATCGGCCTATAAGAACCAGGATCCAGATGTGGTTTATTCTTTTTTAAAATAACTACTATACTTGCACCAGCCCATGAGTGTGGTGTATTCTCCCCTATCTGTGCATGCCTTAAAGTTTCCAACATGTCTATCCCCAATGTATCCCAAAACGTCCTATAAAATTCTGCCGGTATCTGGTCAGGTCCTGCGGCCTTTCCCGAGGGGAGTTTTGATACTGCATTATGTAGTTCACTCAGAGTTAATGGTGCCTCCAAAGTCTCTTTATCTTCTAGGGACAGTTCCTTGTGTGGGATACCAGCCAAGTAGTCCTCTATCTCATCTTCCTTGCTCCTCACGTCTTGATCATATAATTCAGAATAAAACTCTCTAAACACCTCCCTCACCTCTTCCACCTTAGTTACAACCTTCCCACATTTATTCTTAATTTCTTTAATTTCCCCGGCTGCCAGGTCCTGTCTAGTACGCATTGCGAGCATGTGTCCAACCCTCTCATTGAACTCGCAACACTTTTCTTTTTTTGCTAAATAATTAGCCGCAGCTTTATTAGCCAATCTTTCCCCAGTTTCTGCCTTCTTCAATTCTATTTCTAGTACGACCTGCTCAAGAGGTTCTTGATTTATAACATGCTGGATGAGCTGTTGTTCTAGGTTCCTTAAATCCTGTAGCCTACTGGCTAACTCCATTTTCTCCTTTTTACTCCTATATAGAGTATAAGCCAGTGTTTCCCCCCTTATCCCTGCTTTGAATGCATCCCAAACCATGCCTGCGTTTGCCGTACCTCTGTTTGCCTCCCAGAACTGTGTAATCCATACCTTCATTCTGCTAACATAGTCATCTTCACTGAGCAGCCCTCTTTCAAATGTCCAATAGTACTCTTTGTGACTAATATTGCGGTTCCGGGAAATAGTCAACACCAGTGGGTTGTGATCTGAGGAAACTCGAGGTAATATCTCTATTTTCACTTCTGATACTAATGGGCTGGAGACTAAGAAGTAGTCTAATCTGGCTATACTTTTATGAGGGGCAGAATAAAAAGTACTACCTGTCCCTATAGAATTATATGCCAACCAAACGTCTACCAACGCATTATTATTCATTAGATTGACAATGGCTTTTCTTACTCTATTCTTGCGCTCGCCCTTCATCCCCCCTCCCATCATACCCAACCCTGTTAGCCCATTGATGTTAAAATCTCCGCACACAATTATTGGTTCAGGCCATAGAGGCAATTCGGTATCAAGATAATCAAATAAATCAGGTTCGTCATCATTGGAGCCATATACAGAAACAATTGTGTAGCGGCATCCGGCTATTTCTCCTTCTATCATCACCCATCTACCATCCACGTCTTCCTTCTTTCTCTCTACTTTCATCAAACCTTTTTTTGCCAGTATGGCCACTCCTTTTGTTTTAGTATCTTGCTGCGTGTGTGCTAATACATCACACCCTAGCTGATCCAAAAGATACCTATCCTTCCCCCTCACATGTGTTTCCTGTAGACATATAATATCCAATTTTAACATTCTGCACATGGCCGCTACTTTCTGCCTTTTACCCCCATCATTTAACCCACATATGTTAATTGTAGTAATTCTTAATGCCATCTGCTTTTGTAAAAAAGACCAAGAAACAATTCCTCAAGATATTTTACTGCCACCTTTGTGTGTCTACATACCTTTTTATTTTGTGCTGTACAAATCCTTATCTCTTTACCACCCCCTTCCTGCCCCCCCTCCCCCAACCCCCCCTTTCCCCCCCTCCCCTTACTGACCCCCCCCCTGTCACAGGCAAATAGGTCAATTTTGACCTATGTGTGGCTGCACACTGCTGTAGTGTCGCTTTCCTTCTCCCACCCTAGTTAACCATCTTACCATCATGAAGCCCAATATACAGTATGCCTGATATTTTCCTTGTTTATCCTATGCTGGTTCTGATTCCTTACTCTTCCTGCCTTTCTGAAGCTCTGTAATCTCTGCAAGGTATTCTCCTGCCTTTACTTCCGAAAAAAACATTCTAATGCGGCCCCTTGTAACCACTTTTAACTTAGATGGATACATCAAGTATGCTTCTGAGCCCTGTCATTGAAAAGGAGTGATAAGCTGTCTTAGTTTCCACCTCCTTTCCACAGTAGTGTGGCAGAAATCGGGCCTCGTAAAAAAAGTAATCCCTTCGACTGATTTTTTCCTCTCTGGTCTTGCGGTCTCAAAAATTTCCTGCCTAGCCAAGAAATTTCCAAAGAAGACCAGCATTGCCCTAGGCAATCCATTTTGATTACTGCCATTTTGGTTACTGCCTCTTCCCCCCTTCTGCATCAATGGGAATCTGTGCGCTCTCTGTACTTCGACTTCCCACTGCCACTGCGCCTCTGGGTATGCATCTTTTAGCAGTTTAACCATAAACCCCCTTGGGTCCTTCCCTTCCAGTCCTTCCTCTATGCCTAGAAAGCGTAGATTGTTCCGCCTTTGGCGATTCTCGAAATCTTCCAGCTTCCACTGCAAGTCCTCGATCACCTTCCCTTGTTCTGTTCTTGCATTCTGCCAATCTGTAACCTCGTCTTCCAATTTTCCAGTTCTTTCTTCTACTTGTTCGACTCTACTTTCAACTTCCTGATATTTTCTGTTCATTTTCCTGATGCTCGCTTGTATTTTCTTTGTATCCTGCCTTGCTCGTCTGCTTTCTAAGCGAGCTTCTAAATGCATTTGCTTCAGCATAGAGAACATACCATCCAGAGTTGCTTGAGGCGGGTTATCGTTTAAGTTATTAGAGGCATTTAGGGGATAGCTCTCGGATGCAGCCCCCAAATCTTGGTCCTGATACATCTTTGAGGCGCTGCCATAATCCCACAACAATTTCCGGTTTGTGCTTGTTGCTGCTCTATCCATCTCTCTATCGCGCCTTATCATTGTTCTTCTTCTTCTTTTTTGTGTCTCCTTATTTCTATGTTCGCTAGAGAGAGATCTTTCAGATTCTGACCCTGATGATAGGTCTGTAGTAGTGCACTCTTCCTCTTCCTCTGACCCCAACAAAGAAGAGTCTGACCCCTCAGTCACTGAGTAAAATTTTTCCCCCTCCGGCGAACGTACTCTCCTCCCTTTGTTGTGTGACTCTGAATGCTTTTTATACTACCCCAGTTAGACTGTGCCAATACGTTCCTTTCCCCTGGTGTTGGCGCTAATTCAACTTCCATCAGTGCCTCGAGCATTTGGGCATTATTAACATTTGCCGTCACGGTCTTTTCCATCGAGTGTCCCTTGCCAGGCTTACTTGTGTTATTCGCCGTCTCTAGGCTTGTTTCACCGCTTGCTTCGCTGTCTGCATTCACATCCTTGCTCAAGTTGGCGTCCTCGGCAGGCTCTGCAACATACTCGGCTTTCTGCGTGTTTCCCGCTAGAGGCGTGAGCGTCTCGGACCCTGGTTGCCTAGCAACCGCCGTGCCTGCGTCCTCGCGGTCAGTTTCCGCGTTCAGCTTCGAGCTTTGCTCCGTAACTCCCTCAGCAGCCGAGTTTACCTGTTGGCTTTTCCCTGCGAATGCCTCCGTGACCGTGGATTGGCGCAAGTCTCTGCCGGTAGAAGGTACTGTACTCGCCTGCTTTGTTGATCCGGTCTCCGAATGAGAGCGCCTCTGTTGTCCTTTAACTCCAGGAGTCTCTGATTGTGTTGTTTGTGGTGCTGCCTTAGACTCCGCTTTGGAGTCAGTTTTTTCTTTATCTTTTGCCGATCTCTCGCTTTTCTTGGGCTGGATTTTCTGGGTCGCGCCACTTGATACGGCAGTCGTTGATGTTGCACGTTTATTCAACGTGATCTTTGGTATCGTGCCTGTGCGATGAGACATCCTTAAGGCTATATTAATACCATCCACAATCGTCTTCTTGAAATGCTCACAATAGTAGGATCCCAAAGTCATAAGCGCCTTTTGTAATGACTTGATGCCGATGCCGCCTCTGGTCCAGAATATGCCATGTGAATTCAGCATATTTTACTCCATGTCCAGCTGCTCAATCCCTGGGTCCAGGAGAAGGAATATGTGCGACTGCTCTCTACAGCAGCCTGGCGGCCATCTTGCCGTCCCTACGCCCACATGTTTCCAGGCAGAGCAAGAGAAAGAGAGAGATAAGAAACATACGCCCACATGTTTCTTATCTCTCTCTTTCTCTTGCTCTGCCTGGAGCGCTCCTCCTTCTCTATGTACGAGATTCAATGTATAAATATTGTACTCTGTGAATAAAGTTCAGAAGACCCTTCCTGAACCTTAGCGGTGATGGAACAGATTCTCCGCTAACCCGGGTTATTGAAATAAAGCCCCTTTGAATCGGACACCACGGACTCTGTCTCTCATTTAATGCATGAACTTTCCTTTAAGTATAGAAATTATGAAAGGGTAATATTTATTTACCACAGGAGGATGGGTCATTTAATGTTAAAGTTCTAAGAAACTTAAGAGATAAAATGATGGCTCTTTCACCAAGACCCAGACCCACTCAATTTGAAGCCTTAGTTGAATGGGAAATTGAAATGATGGAGCTTGAGCGAGAAAATTGGGGAACACCAAGAAGTTTATATAAAGAAACTCATCAGGATAAAGTACGTCGTTGGAGGAAAGGTGACATGGCTGTATTTAATGTGGACCTAGAGGGACTACACTTCTGTTTTCAGGTGGGACCTCAACTATCCCTAGCGGGACTACTTATTTACCGCCCTCCTGGGGGAGGAGCCCCACCTGACTACTTTGATGGATATTATCATCCAGAGCTCCTTCCTTCACCCTCAATTTCTCGTCGTTGGCGACTTTAATATTCATATGGATAGGGAGGAATGTGTCCCTGCAGAAATACTAAGGTCCACATTAAATACAGCCAATCTAAGACTCATCAACAATGGCCCCACGCACAGAGCGGGCTACACGCTTGACTTAATATTTTCTAATATTAACAACGTGGCGGCAGAGACACCGTTGCCGCTGGTATGGTCAGACTACTCTCTGATTCCATTTCAACTAAAGTTAGCGGCTGACAAACGTGTGACAAGCAAGTACTCTTTCATGAAGAGACAATGGAAGAAGTTAGTCCCCGCTACGATGGGACCAGTTCTTGCCCAGAACACACCTACCCTCACTTCAAATGCCGACATTGCTGCACCGCTACTTAATGACTGGGTCGGGAATATGGTGTTATCCATTGCACCAGCAACACACGCAATATCCAAACGAGATTCCCCGTCTGCTCCCTGGTTCTCTCAGGACCTCAGAATACAAAAATCTGATTGCAAAAGGCTAGAGCGGCTTTGGAGGTTAAATTACGGACTCCCAGATAAAGTCCGATACAAGGAAGCATCCAAAAAACTGCATAAAGCCATTAGAAAGGCAAAAAAACAGTTCTACGCTGATTCTATTCAACAAGCTGAACATTCGAGCAGAGAAACCTTTAAAATAGTACAGTCTTTCTTCAAACCTAGGTGTGTTGAGAGGGAGGTTCCCCCGTCGACCACGCTGTGCAACAGCATCTCTGACTTCTTTGACTCAAAAATTAAACAAGTATATGAGTCCTTTGGGCCAGAGAAGAAAACGGTAAAAACGGATCTGGCTGGTAAAATGTCGGATTGCACTACCTTGACACAATTTGAGCCGATAGCTCTCAACACGGTTACGCAAGAACTAAGTCGATGTAAGTCAGGATCACCTGACGACCCCTGCCCTCCTAAACTCTGGAACACTATAGCTGATTTTGTGGCTCCCACTATTCATCAAATATGGAATATGTCCATCTCCTCCGGGGTGTTCCCGAATATTTGGAAACATGCCACTCTTCTCCCGCTAAAGAAAAAACCAAATGGGGACCCCAAGGACCTTAGCAATCTTCGTCCGATTTCTTTGCTGGCAGCACCAGGCAAAATGCTTGAGAAACGAATCCAGCGCCAACTGAATAAATTTATTGATGATAATAAAATATTACACGAGACACAATCAGGCTTTAGACCCGGCTTCAGCACTGAGACAGCACTAATTGAGGTGGCAGAGTCAGTGAGGTGGTCGATGGATTCAGGAGACTCAGCGATGCTGGTGCTCCTGGATCTGTCGGCCGCTTTTGATACGGTCGACCACGCTAAACTGCTGTCACGACTGGCGGAGATAGGCATCCAGGACCAGGCACTGGGGTGGATACAGTTGTATCTGGCCCAGAGAACACAGAAGGTGGCGCAAGGGACTGTCTCTTCAACACCAAAGGCCCTCAGCTGCGGCGTCCCTCAGGGATCGGCTCTTAGCCCACTTTTATTCAATATTTACCTGGCTCCACTCTTCACGCTGATTGCCAACTGGGGGGTCAAGGCAATTTCATATGCCGACGACACCCAACTGGTGTTTCCGTATTCAGAAGTGTCGGAGGCGTCCTTTTTGAGCTTCAAGGGCTGTCTCCAAGATGTGGCTTGCTGGATGAACACAAATAAACTAAAACTTAACGCTAACAAGACGGAAGTGATCTTTTTCGGCAAAGGCCCCCCTCCTTCATCTGATGTCTGGTGGCCGGCAGAGATGGGACAAGCCCCCTCGCCCAGCCATTCGGCAAAAAATCTGGGAGTGCGGTGGGATGACAGTCTGTCCTTTGCATCGCACATCCAGCAAATAGTTGGCTGCTGTCTGTGTAAGTTGAGGAATTTCCGTAAGATTCTGCAACTCTTACCAGTAAGCTGCCGAAAAACAGTAATCCATGCCACAGTGACATCTAGGCTGGATTACGCTAACGGCCTGTATCTGGGCTTACCAAAATACCTTATACAGCGACTGCAACTGGTCCAAAACGCGGCTGCGAGACTATTAATGCGGACCCCTTTCAAGCACTCGGTCTCTTCACATCTTCTCTCACTTCATTGGTTACCAGTAGCAAACAGAATAAAATTTAAGGTACTTACACTGGTCTTCAGATCTCTGTATGGCACCTGCCCAAACTATCTGAAAGCCCGACTGCCAAGATACACCCAAGCTCGCTCCCTCCGATCCAACTACCGTGTTCAGATTGCAGTTCCTAGAGCAAAAAGAGCTTGGCTGGGAGGACGGACTTTTTCGGCCAATGTGGCGACTCTTTGGAACACCCTGCCCCCTGCTCTTCAACAGGCCCCTTCCGAGGTATGCTTCAAGCGTATGCTGAAAACCTGGCTTTTCGCTCATCTGCGCTAGACGTCAACACCCCTAGCCCTCTTGGTCAAAAATATCTTGTTCTTGTAGCGCCGGGACACCTCCTTGCGAGGTAGCTGTTCGCGCTTTATAAAATTCCGTATTATTATTATTATTATGCAGGAAGGATTATATCCAGTATTAGAAATGGTTGTAGAAACAGGTCAAAAGAATTCACAGGAGAAAGGTGAATTAGATCAAGAATTTGATGCAGTTTTAGAGGATATGTTAAACAGTCCTCCGCCTTACCAACCAGGTTGTTCACATTCTACTCCAAGAAGTTTTTCAGGTGTTTCTCCTTCTGCACCTAGGGAAGTTGAGGATTCACCCAGGTTTATGAGATTACCTGATAGAGAGAGGTCAAGAAGTAAAACAAAGTCCCCAAGAGAAAATTCTAATTCAAGAAATAATTTCCCCAAAAATGATAAAAAGACATTGCCTGATATTCCAAATATAACAGACTATTTTAAAGCGAAGGAAGAATTAATTCAACAATTGACAATAGGCATAGAAGCAGTGACAGTTCCAGTTACAATTGGTCCTGTTGTACCAGTTCTTGAGCAAAATGAGAACAGGCAGTCAATGATAGTGAATCCCTTGAATGCAGAAATTCAGAAAGTGGCTGAAAATTTTTATTCTGAATTAACAGAGATTTGTAAAGATAAAACAATGCCAAATTTAACTTTAAATCAAGGATTGTCAAATGTCACACCATCAGTTGCAGAATCAGATTCTGGCTCTGTAAATAGAACAGACTTAACACAAATTCCTGAATCAAGACAGCTTGATGTTGCTAAATTAAAAGCAGATTTAGACGAATTAATTATTGGCACAATTGGTACTGATTGTTTGAAACAATATCAGGATGATGAACTGCTTTTTATTTGCAAAAGCATTCAGTGGAAAACCAAGAATAAATATGAACTGTTTGAAGAGGTGGCTGCTGAATTGGAAATAGATTTAACTCGTCAGAAGCAATTACAAAAGCATTACAGAGTGGATTTTTCTGAAAAAGACATAGCAAATCTTAATACTACAGGAAGAATAACTCATATAAAAGAATTGATTGTGTTCTTGAAAAGATTAGGTGATTTAAGCAAATGGAGAGTTAAATGGATAAAAAAGAGAGAAGAAGAAAAGAGAGACAGGGGAGAAGTTTTTGGTGAATTTCCAATGAGAGAAATAGCTGATGGGGGTTATGTTCATGTTCCCTGGACAAGACAGGATATATTACTGTTTACAAATTATTTTCCTCGACTCAGAGAAAAGCCAGTGGAATGGTATCGACAGGTAGACAGATTTATCAAAGTTTCTAAAGTTCTGTGGATTGATCTTGATGGTTTCTTTGACATTGTTGTCCCGTCAGATCTTTGGACAGAATGCAAAATTTCTGTAGGTTGGCCGAAGGAGGAACCACAACGGCATAAAGTAACAGGTGCTCCTTCAGACATTGTCATGGATTTCTATGACAAAGTAATTGTTTGGCTGAAAGACAAAATTCCTCCAAAAGAAGTAGATTGAGTTAAAATTGACGGAACTACCAGGAACCGAAAGAATCAGTTCATTCTTACTATGAAAGATTGCTTCTGGTATTTAAACAATACAGTGGCTATGAAAAATTAAGTGAGAGTGACATGAGCCACTTTATTTACAGGTTTGTTTATGGCCTGAGACCTGAAATAGGGGACATGATTAGGATAGGAATTGTAGGTTGGCAAGCACTTTCAGTTGATGACATCTTGAGAAAGACAAAATATTGCAGTGATGAGTTAGATGCAAAACAAAAGAAACTCAAGGAAAAGGCAATGTGGGAACAAGTGAAGGTAGCTGAGCAACAGATAGCAGCTTTGGAAAATAAAAATTTTCAGCAGAACCAGAATCCTGGCAAGTTTAAAGGGAATTTTACAAATAAGCCAAAATTTAATATAAACATTGAAGAGTTAAAACAAAAGCTACCATGTTTTAATTCCGGGAAAATTAAACACTGGAAGCGCTAGTGTAAAAATCCGCCCAGAAATTTAAAGAATTCATCATTAAATCCACAGATGCAGAGTGAGATAAATCAGCAGCAACAGCAATAGCTTCAGCGACAGTTAAATGAAATAAGTCAGCAGCAACAGCTACAGCGTCAGTTAGCGAATCAGCAGAACCAATTGATTCAGCAAAACCAAATTCCACAGCCACCTTTGCCAAATTGCATGAATACACAAAGATATAGTCCGGAGACGGGTTTCTGTGGAGCTGAACAGGAAAAAAGATCGCAAAGAGTAAATGTGTCAATTTTGGTTAAAGGAAAACGAGAGCAGTGATTCAGAGGACTATTCATGACGGTGCCTGAGGGGGGAAGAAGAGTGTGTACTTGGAGCCACTCTTGAGATAGATCAGTCAGGTCCATTTGTAAACAGTAAGGTGAATGACAAAGATATCACTTTTCTTGTGGACCCTGGTGCTACCCGTTCTACTGTTAGGTCAGTGGAAATTGAAAATCTTCCTCTCTCGGGTGATTCAATCCAGGTTGTTGGTGTAGCTAATCAGCATATTAAAACAAATCTGACAAAACCTGTAGATGTAGAAATAGGAAATTACAAAGACAAACACAGATTTGTTCCTGTTAACCTATTAGGTCGGGATCTGTTATGTAAAATGAACTGTAAAATTTACTGTTCACCTGAAGGTATTCAGCTTCAAACCTTAGAAGAAGATGGGTTGTACAAATTGACATTGTTAATGGTTGATGAAGAAAACAAAATGTTTCCTGCTTTTGATAAAAACAATTTACCAGAAGAACTGAAAGAAACAGTGAATCCAAAAATTTGGGATTTGACAGGTGATGAAGTGGGTTTAATGAAACATGTGGACCCAGTAAAAATTACTGTAAGGCAGGGAATAGATTTTCCAAATGTTCCTCAGTACAAAATGAAACCTGAAACAATTGAAGATGTAATTCCTGTTATTGAAAAATTCATTAAGCAAGGAGTTTTGAAAGAAATTGAGAGCAGCCCATGTAATTCACCGATTATGGGTATTAAAAAGCCAACGTACAGAATAGTGCAGGACCTGAGAAGGGTTAATAAGATAGTCGTTCCTTGTTGTCCAGTTGTACCAAATTCAGCGGTAATTTTATATCAGATTCCACATGATGCTGAATGGTACACAGTCATTGACCCGTGTAACGCCTTCTTTACAGTTCCATTACATCCAGATAGCCAGCAAATTTTTGCATTTCGGTTCCAGGATCGCATATTAGCATGGTGTCGTATCCCTCAAGGGTATACTGAGAGTCCATCTATTTTTAATCAGTTGTTGAAAAAGTCCCTGGAAGATCTAAAGTTGCCTGGTGAGTCAACATTAGTCCAGTATATTGATGACCTTCTGATTGCAGGAAAAACAAGAGAAAATGTTGTGACTGACACCATTACACTTTTTAATCGTTTGGCAGATGAAGGGCATAAATTATTGCCTGCAAAACTACAGTTTTGCAAACAAGAGGTTAAATACCTTGGTCACAGAATTGCAAAAGGAATCAGACAGGTGACAATTGAGAGAATAAAAATGATTCGAGCAATACAGCCACCAACAACTCAGAGACAGATCAGGATGTTTCTAGGAATGGTTGGTTATTGTCGCCAATGGATTTGTGGGGTTTCAGTTATTGCAAAACCTTTACAAAGATTAACAAAAGAAGACATTAAAGACCCGATTGTTTTGACAAAAACAGAATTGGAGGCTTTTGAAAAGCTAAAGAGAAGCCTCTGTGAAGCACCTGTCGTAATTGGCATGACCGCGTTAGCGATTAGCTGAAACTACACGTTTTCCTCCTCTAACTTGGCCATATATGAAAACGCCATTTTGAATGTGGCGGCGGCCATCTTAGACCATAAGCGGCCTCGTGGCTGGCGTGCCCTTTAGTCCGTTGTCCGTACCACTGACCACTTCAGTCTGCCCAGCAACAGGCTATTTTTAGTACTGGTCAGCTCACACATGCGCAGTCCCCACTGACCAGTTACCCTTCAGGAATGTGCGCCAAACTGACCAGCGGAGTTGTGCCCCCTCCAATGAGCTGGCTGTATTCCAAAACATGACCATATATGTACATGAATGTGTTCTAACTTGTGCCGCCTATCTTTTATTGCCCCAAAACTGTATATAAATCGGGGTCACACCGGTGTTCGGTGTGATACCTCTTGCATTACCGAAGGGTGCTGTATGAGTGTACCACCACCCCATGGGGTCTTAATAAACTTGTTCTTTGACTTTTACAGTTTCCGTGCCAACAGTTCTTGAGTGTAAGTGGGTTATCTTCGGAGCATGTAGGCCTTGGGAACCCTAATTACTACAAATTGGTGACCACGAAGGGACTCATCGGCGACTCGGATGCCCGAAGGAGAGGTCGTGACGAAGGCTTGGAAACTCGCCATGGACGCGCGCTGCCACTGAGTGACCCGAGTCTTGGCTCCCACGGTGTTTCTTCCTTTCCTTCCGATCTGACCTTCCAGGTGGCGCCGGTCTCCGACTGAGTTTTCGAGTGTTTGTGTCGCTGGGAAAGTGCCGTTTGGCCGATTTGATCACAAGACCTTGGCAGTTGGAATCTGGACATTTGAGAATTTGGGTAAGATTTGTGTTCGGTAAGGTAGTCTTCGGACGCTTACTGAAGTTCTATGACTTGTGATCGGTAAGGTAGTCCTCGGACGCTTGCCGAAGTCCTACGATCTATGATTTGATTTGAGTTAGCTAACGTTTGTGAATTTGTGATCTTTGAACTTATATGTGTAGTGCACTCCACATAGGCAGGCATGTTTCTCTAACTTTGTTTTTTTTCCTCTGAGCGGCACATTTGTGTGAAGTACTGTAAGTGCCATTTTATACGGTGTCACGCTTTCGTGATACTTTTTGAACATGCCTGTTTTCAGCACACTCCGAGGAATGTGCTGTCTTGGAAATGGTACCACAATTAGGTTAGCGGAAGCACAGCCGGCTCCCCCGGAGGGAACACCGAACAGGGAGATGTATATTAAATTTGGCCTTCCTCCTATTATGTATAGCAAATTATGGCATAAATACACGAGAACTGATCCTGAATTGCAATGGCCTCTACATGGGTCGTTCGATTTACGTAAAGTACAGTTTGTGGAGCAATGTTTGTTTCAACGCAGGTCTAGACAAAACATGTTTGATTGTGTGCAAATGTGGGAGAAAGCGGTGCGCGAGCGAATGAAACGTGAAGTTGCCTTGGCGGACAAAGAGCAGCGCAAGGCTGCTCGGGATAAGGCTTTACAGCTTGAGGAGAAAGAGGCTCAGGAGAAAAGAGAGAGGGAGGAACGGGAACGTAAATTACAAACGACTGGTCAATTTCCTATTCGCCGACCGCTTTATCCTGTCCTTAATAATGAAATTGATGATTTTTCATTGCTAGATCGGTCACCGCCCCCGTACGTTTCGCCAACGGCTCCAGCTGAAGATTCGGGAGATGATGGGCAGGATAAGTCGGAAAAGAAGGGTATATCCGCTCTCAGGTTTACTGCGGAGAGGTCCGCACATTTACGTAGTTGGGCTCGTAAAGTGAATAGGAAATGTGTTTCTCAGGATGAGGTGATTGCGGAGAGGAGTAAATGGTCGGATCTTGAATTAATGTATTTTTTGTCTAGTTTGGCGGATGAAGTTGTTGCCGCGTATCGTGACCTTTCAGATACGTTAGAACCTAAAGCTCTGTCAGTGCATCGTGAGAATTTGGATAAAGGTTTATTTGATCTTGCAGATGTTGACGGCCTATTCAAGCAACTGATCCAGCTGCGAGATGAAACGACCAGATTGCGGGAGGAGCGGAAAAGGAGGCAAAAGGAGGCCGAATCGGAGCCTGACGAGCAGATTAAACAGTGTTCTCTCCGGGGTTCAGATAAGAGTTCTGCATTGCATGTTATGCCTATGCGTGAAGCCGCACCTTTGTATGTCCCTCCTAAAGGGCAAGGTACAGATGAGGATAAATTGTCAAAGGATGCGAAGGGGTATTTTATCTACAATTGGGTGTACACACCCTGGAATAGAGCAGATGTTATGGCATTGAAAAATTCCCTACCTGACCTTCGGAAAAATCCGGCGGCATTTTATGAAGGGGTGGAAGGGGCTATCTCGTCTTGTGTGATGACTCTTGTTGACATAGATTTGTTTTTTGGGCTAATTCTTCCACCTGATATGTGGAGGCAAATTCGTAAAAATAATGATGAAACAATACTGGGGGGGACATGGAAAGAAATAAATGCTGCCGATTTAGATAGGGAACCGGCATGTAAGCCTTGTCAGTTGATTTTAGACCTTCCGGCGGCTATCTTGATTAAATTAAAAGGTCTTGTTCCTTCTAAAAAGATTGATTGGACTCTGTTAGCCTCGTGCAAACAAAAGCCTGATGAAACGGTTTCAGATTTCTTTACGCGCTTCGAGGAGGCATTTCATGATTATAGTGGTCAATCTTTAACGGACGATACGGGTCGGCATTTGTTCGTAGATAAGTATGTGGCTAATCTCCTACCGGAGATTGCAAAGCGATTGAAATCGAGTGAAAGTTCCTGGGCCACGGCGACCCCTGCGTCTTTGTTAACTATGGCTCAGTATTATGAGCGGCAGGAGTTGGAGGCTAAAGAAAGTGTTGATAAGAAGGCGAAAGAATTGAAAACGAAGGTGATGTTGGCGCAGGTTCGGGGAACACAGGGTAGAGGGAATGATAGAGGTAGACGAGGTGGAGGGAATACGTCGTATGGTCGTACGGATATAGCGGAGGATCAATGTGCCTATTGTAAGGAGTTTGGGCATTGGGCTGAAGATTGTCCGGTACTTCGTGAGCAGCGTAGCCAACGTGGTCGAGGAGGTGGTAGGTCGAGAGGAGGTTATACGGGAGCGAGAGGTGGCGGAAGTGATCGTGGAAGGGTTGAGGAAAGGGGCCGTGGCCAGGATGAACGAAACACGTTTGACAGACGAAATCAATATCAGATATCAGAGGGTGAGAATGTGGAGCACCAGGATTATGTGCATGCATAGGACTGCGTAGGATGGGGTAAGGAATCAATTGAAGTGCCGGTAGATCAGCAGGGTCCATATGTAACAGCGGGTATTCTGGGTTCTACTGATCAATTTCTCGTCGACACAGGAGCTACTCGTAGCGCTTTGTCAAAAAACTTGGTTCCGAGGGCTCCCCTGTCTGGCGAAATGATTACATGTGTAGGGTTCGATGGCACACCCTCCCCTAGCCCATTGTCAAAGACCCTTGCACTATGTCTTGACAAATTTTTCAGTTTTGGTCAATTTTTGTTGTCGCCCCATACACCAGATAATATCTTGGGCATTGATTTGCTTAAATATTTTAGAGCAACAATACGGTGCGCTCCTGAGGGAGTGCGGGTTATCCTGAATGACAATTATCCTGACCAAGACAGGTTTTATACTATCTTAGACATTCCAGCTTTGGCCTCTCTACCGCACACGTTATGGGCGACCTCAGATACGGATGTGGGAGAGATGCGTATTCCACCAATACATATTACTGTTAAGGAGGGGGCCCCTCTACCACGAGTACCCCAGTATAAGATTTCGAGAGAAGGTGAAATTGCATTGACACATATTGTTCAGGATTTGATCTCTGCAGGAGTAGTGGAGGAGGTCCCTTATAATGTTTGCAACAGTCCTATTCTTCCAATCCTTAAACGAGATACTGACGACAAAGTCTATCGCTTTATTATTGACTTGAGAGAGATTAACAAAATTGTCATCCCCCAATACCCGGTGGTGTCCGATATTACAACCTTGCTTACATTGGTGCCACCAACGGCCACAACATTTAGTGTTATTGATTTGAAAAACGCGTTCTTTTCCATCCCTGTCCATCCTGATAGCAGATATTTGTTTGGCTTCACGTTAAATAATAAATCGTATAGATTTTGTCGTGTTCCCCAAGGTGATACTGAAAGCCCTAGCATCTACAGCCAGGCTTTGAAAAGACAGCTAGATTCCTTTGAGTTGCAGACTGGCGTTGTCCTCATCCAGTATGTGGATGACCTTTTGCTTGCTGCAGACTCTTATGCACAATGTGAAGAAAGTACAATTGCGTTGCTTTCCTTTTTGGCACAGAATAATCATAAGGTTTCGAAAAAGAAGCTCCAATACTGTAGACCCCAGGTGACCTACCTCGGTCATCTGTTGTCTAAGGAGGGGCGTGCATTAACATCTGATCGAATTCAAGCAATTTTAGACACACCAGTCCCCCGCACGCAGAGAGATGTACGTGCCTTTATAGGGTTGACGTCTTTTTGTAGACAGTGGATCATGGGTTTTTCACACATCATAAAACCTTTGCTAGCATTACTGTCCAAAGCTACACCAATGCCCCTTGAATGGACAGATGAATGTCAGAAGGCCTTTGAACAGTTGACACAGGCCCTTTGTTCTGCACCCGTGTTAGGCACACCATACTACACGAAGCTTTTCACATTGTACGTGCACGAGAATGATGGGTGCGCGTTGTCAGTGTTAGTACAAGTACACGGGGACAAGCAGAGACCATGTGCATACTTCTCTGCCATTCTTGATCCGGTAGCACGAGGGTTGCCTGGGTGTTTTCGAGCGGTAGCAGCAACAGCAGTAGCCATACGGCAGAGTGAGGGAATAGTGTTATCACATAAACTGCTGGTGTTAGTTCCTCACGCAGTAGATGCTCTGCTAAATCAAACAAAGACCCAATACCTTACGAGTGCGCGACTAACGGGATATGAGCTGACACTTTTGGCGCCACATATTACACTGAAAAGATGTGCTACTCTGAACCCCGCCACTTTATTGCCCTATCCGGTCGAGGAGGGTCAGGAAGAAAAACATCACGATTGTGTTTTCCTGACCGAGGAACAGACAAAGGGTCGTGTTGACTTACAGGATGTGCCACTTCCAGATGTGGATGGGGAACTGTGGGTTGATGGATCGTGTTTAAGGCTGCCAGATGGTACGACTTCCGCAGCTTATGCGATCACGACACTTAAGACAGTGGTAGAAACAGCTAGGATACCACAGAAATCGGCTCAGGCAGCAGAGCCGATAGCCTTAACAAGAGCCTGCGAATTGAGTGCTGGCCTATGTGTGAACATATACACAGACAGCCGGTGCGCCTTCGGAGTAGCACATGACTTCGGGCTACTCTGGAGAGAGCGTGGGTTTCTGACATCTCACGGAGAACACATTATGCACGGAGAGCTAGTGCGTGATCTCCTAAACGCGTTGCTTGGTCCAAAGAAAGTAGCGATAGTAAAATGCAGTGCCCACAAAACGATCACGGATAAAGTGGGCCAAGGAAATGCCTTCGCAGACAGCATAGCGAGACAAACAGCTATGTCCTGGACTAGCTCCCCCATGTACGTGACCGAATCGCAGGCTGAGCGATGGAGTGATGCTAGAGCAGAAATATTGGATATTCAAAAATCGGCTACTGAATCAGAACTTGCGGCATGGGCAACAGATGGGGTACTAGATGATTAGGGTTGTTGGAGAAGCAAAGATATGGAGAAATGGAAATTGCCTGCGGCTTACTTGCAGGCGATGGTCCAGATGACACATGGATTGGCACATGTCGGAGCCCTTGCAATCACTCGACTGTTAACACGAGTTTGGGAACATCCCGAGATTGCTAATACAGCCAAGAGAGTAGTACAGACCTGCCTGGTATGTTTGCAACACAATCCTGGAAAGAGGACCCATACTCCGAAAGGAGGGTTCGTTCCACCATCTGCACCATTTGAGGTACTCCAAATGGATTACATACAACTCGAGCGCTGCAATAACCTGAAGTACGTCCTAGTGGTGGTATGTGCCTTTAGCAAATGGGTTGAGGCCTTCCCCACGAAAGACAACACAGCCCTGACAACGGCTAAGGTGTTGCTTAAGGAATTCTTTCCTCGCTTTGGAGTTTGCAAATTTCTGTGGAGCGATAATGGGCCTCATTTTGTTGGGAAGATTGTGGAGTATGTACTGAAGGGGTTAGGGATTCAGCAGAAGTTCCACGCTGTGTTCCACCCTCAGTCGGCAGGCCTGGTTGAACGGTACAATGCTACGTTAAAGCTTAAATTGGCCAAGATTGTGGCATCTACGTCGTTGAAGTGGCCTGATGCTTTGCCGTTAGCACTGCTCTCTCTTAGATCAGTACCCCATTCACGAACTGGCCTCACACCATATGAGGTGGTGTTTGGTCGCCCTATGAATATCTGGGGGGTGCCCAAGCCGCGATTAATACATGATGTGCCTTGTGTTATGATGAACGACTATTTGGCACGATTAACAAATGATTTGCTTTCTATTCATCAACAGGTTCGAGAAGCGCTCCCTGACAACTCTACTGGAGAGGGCCATGATCTTCGCCCCGGCGACCATGTGATGATCCGGTCGTTTGAGAGAGCGAGCAGTTTGGAGCCAAGGTGGAAGGGCCCCGAACAGGTCCTCCTTGCGACCCGGACCGCTGTACGAGTGACCAACAGGAAGCGGTGGGTGCACTCGACACACTGCCGCCGTGTCTCTCCGGATCTGGTGACTCCTGCTGTGCTGACTGATTACAAAGAGATTCTGGAGAAAGAAAAGAGCCCAGCTGTGACATCGGCCGAAGTTGAGGGAGCCTTCCCGGACCACACTGTTGCCGGACGAGAGCACTACAACCTGCGTCCCCGATAAGAAGATTTTTTTTTTTTTTTTTATATGACTGGTTGGTTACCGCTCCAGGTTTGTGAAACGGAAACCGGGAATTCCAAGGGGGGGGATCAGTTCTGCCAGTGTAGCGACACCCGTCTTGGCCCGGAGAAGAAAACAACGGCTACCTCGGAGTTCAGCACCGTATTTTTCTTTTTTTTTAGGTATACACACATGTGTATTTGAGACTTTGTGAACAATTTGAACTATTTGAGACTCTGTAAGAACTTTTCCGAACTATGGCATCACCAGCATCACGAGATAAGCGAATCTTGGGTGCCATTCTCTTTGTTTTGACTATTGTGGTGATAGCTGTAATAGCCTGGGTAGTTGAACTTGTGGTACCTGCACGTGAACATTTGCTGCCGACTACCCCAGCTCCATCTGAACATTTTCACTTTACCTTACCCTACCATGAAGAACGACATCGGCAAACTTATCTGAACAACAGTTTTATTCAGATTCTTCATCACACGCACAATATGACCAATACTTCAAATTGCTGGGTGTGTGGGATGTTACCGGGGCACCAGAAGAGAGGGGGCACCCCACTCATTCCACTCCCGTTCTCTCATAATGGATCCTGCAATGCCTGGTACACCCTCCTCTTTACTTTGAGATGGCCAACCAAAGGGGGGGTGCTTTTCCATTTGAATAAAGTATGCTCCCATGACAAGGATGGGTTTCCGCGGGCCGAGGGTACTCGATTCGAATGGGAAGAGTACAGGCCCGACAACGTATCTGCCCCGCGTGTGTACAGCAATCAAAGAAATATCAATGTATCTAGCTCACATGTCATTAATGTCATTGCTACTAAAGCCGATCTGTGTATTAGAAATAAGGGTTCAATTGCGGTAGGGAAGAGTGAATGCAGTACCACACTTACTTTTGATAGCCCGAATGGCATCTCGTTTGTAGCATCTCGAAATACGTATTTTATTTGTGGAACGAAGGGTTATCATCAGCTTCCATTGGGATGGTTGGGCACGTGTTATGTATCGTTTGTGCTACCTCCTGTATTCATTGCCCCACCAATGTATCACAATGATTATATCTTGTACCATGATTTTGTCCTGAATAGGGTCAAACGGACTGTCGTTCTGGATGACATAGACCAGACTGATACTGCTTTACAACAGTATGTGGACTTCAATTTGGGACTGTTTTCCTTTGTGGGGGCCGCGCTGAACAGCCGGAAAATAAGACGATTGACACGTGTTGTCGAGGCTGTAGCGAATGACACTGCCATTGCCCTAGGAAATATCACTGAGGAACTTCAGATCTCTAGGATAGTTACGCTCCAAAATAGGATGGTGTTGGATGTAGTTCTAGCTGATCGTGGGGGAGCATGCAGAATTATCGGAAGTAGCTGCTGTGTATACATACCTGACAATTCTCCATCTGTTTATGATGCCATATCGAAGCTCCATAAAATCGCAGCTGAGATACATCCGGACAATGGAACTTGGACACTTTCAGGATGGTTCTGGTCAATGCTTACTACATGGGGCTGGAAACTGTTAACGATTCTATGTATAATTGTGGGGGCACTGTTTTTTGTTTGCCTATGTATCCAATGTGGCCCTGCCTTATGTTCCATGTGCCTATCAGCTTGCATGCCATCAAGACGAGCACTTGCCCATGACAAAATGATGCTTCATAAAGAAGTAACACAAATAATGTTAATAGATATCGAGGACGAACATCCTGACTATGTTCACTATGAGGTAGATTCAGCTAAACGCTAAAAGGGTCGTCTGTCGTAATTGGCATGACCGCGTTAGCGATTAGCTGAAACTACACGTTTTCCTCCTCTAACTTGGCCATATATGAAAACGCCATTTTGAATGTGGCGGCGGCCATCTTAGACCATAAGCGGCCTCGTGGCTGGCGTGCCCTTTAGTCCGTTGTCCGTACCACTGACCACTTCAGTCTGCCCAGCAACAGGCTATTTTTAGTACCGGTCAGCTCACACATGCGCAGTCCCCACTGACCAGGTACCCTTCAGGAATGTGCGCCAAACTGACCAGCGGAGTTGTGCCCCCTCCAATGAGCTGGCTGTATTCCAAAACATGACCATATATGTACATGAATGTGTTCTAACTTGTGCCGCCTATCTTTTATTGCCCCAAAACTGTATATAAATCGGGGTCACACCGGTGTTCGGTGTGATACCTCTTGCATTACCGAAGGGTGCTGTATGAGTGTACCACCACCCCATGGGGTCTTAATAAACTTGTTCTTTGACTTTTACAGTTTCCGTGCCAACAGTTCTTGAGTGTAAGTGGGTTATCTTCGGAGCATGTAGGCCTTGGGAACCCTAATTACTACAAATCAGCACTGGGTATGCCAGATTATGATAAGGAATTTGAACTGTATTGCAGTGAAAGAGAAGGTTGTGCTTTGTCAGTTCTAATTAAGAAACATGGAAACATGAGAAAACCTATAGCTTACTTTTCAGCTGTCCTTGATCCTGTTGCAAAAGCATTGCCAGGTTGCTTAAAAGCAGTGGCTGCAACAAGTGTGAGTCTTGAGAAAAGTGAAGGAATCATAATGGGGTTTCCTGTAAAAGTATATGTACCTCATTCAGTTGAAACACTTCTTACCAGAAGTAAGACACAACACCCGTCTAGCAATAGATTGACGAAATATGAGAAAGTTATTCTGGGATCAGATAATGTATCTATTGCGAGATGTCTGAATCTCAATCCGGCTACACTTTTGCCAGATAATGTGACTCCTGATGATGATGATGATGATGTGGAACATCAGTGTCTGGATGTTTTAGAATACTGCACCAAACCCAGGAAGGACATTAAAGATGTACCTTTACCAGAGTCAGACATTGTTTACTTTGTTGATGGCTCTTGTTTAAGAACATATGAGGGTATTTTGAGAGCAGCATATGCAATCTGCACAGTTTCTGAAATAGTTGAAGGTTCAACTCTTGAAGGAATTCATTCAGCACAAATAGCAGAATTGGTTGCTTTAATTCGTGCTTGTGAAAAAACTTCAGGGAAAAAAGTTACCATAGTGACTGACAGTCAGTATGGATATGGAGTGGTCCATGATTATGGGCAGCTCTAGTCTCAAAGAGGTTATTTAACTTCTGCTGGGACTCCAATCAGGAATGCGAAATTGATCAAAAGACTGATTGATGGCATTCAATTACCAGAAAAAATAGCAGTAGTTAAATGTGGTGCACATAAACAAGGTCAAGATTACATTACTGAAGGAAATGCTTTTGCAGATGAGACTGCACGTTACTGTGCAAAGAACAATCTTTCACTTAATTGGGAGAGGGACAATGAACATGTAATGAACTCTCTCTTGCTAATATCTGTGGCAGAAACATGGCAGGGAGTAAAGGACTTACAAGATGAGGCTGATGATGAGGAGAAAAATACATGGCTCAAGGAAGATTGTAGACAGCGAGAGAAAGATGGAATTTGGGTTTACAAAGATGGAAGACCTGTTATGCCTAATTGCATGATTGCTGACATGGCACGGATGTACCATGGACCAGGTCACTTAGGAAGAGACACAATGATCAGACAGTTCAGGGAGACTTGGTATAATCCAAAAATTAGGGTTATTGCAGAGTCACTTTGCCAACATTGTTTGATCTGTCAGCAAATCAATCCAAGCAGAAAAACAGTGGTAAGCATGGGAACCATAGGTCGGGAGGGTGGTCCTTTTACCAGGTTGCAAATGGATTTCATTGATATGCCACAACACAATAAGCTCAGATAAGTTCTTGTAATTGTCTGTTTGTTTTCAAGATGGGTTGAAGCTTTCCCAACTCGTCACAATGATTCAATCACTGTGGCAAAGTTGCTTTTAAGGGAGATCATACCTAGATATGGTTTTCCAGTGACTATTGAAAGTGATTGCGGCAGACATTTTGAAAACAGACTGATTGAATTAATTTGTGAAGCATTTGGATCAAACAGAAACTGCACTGTGCATACAGACCAGAAGCATCAGGTGTTGTAGAACAGATAAATGGGACAATCAAAAACAGAATTTCCAAAATGTGTCTAGCTACAGGAATAAAGTGGACAGATGCTCTTCCGCTTGTTTTGATGTCTTTGAGAAGTACTCCAGACAAGAAAACAGGTCTTAGCCCTCATGACATTCTTATGGGAAGAGTAATGAGACAGGCTCACCTTCCAGTTGGAAAGGTGCTAGCAATAAATGACAGTGCAATTTTATATTACTGTAAGCAACTCTCTGATGTAGTAACCTCTGTATTCCATCAGGTGGGAACAGATGTGATTTCAAAAGAAAAGGAGCAGGCTCATGATCTTTTTCCAGGAGACTGGGCCAGAACAAAGGTTCATCGGAGAAGGAACTGTTTGGTACCCAGGTGGCAGAAAGCAAGGCAAGTGATTTTAGTCACAACTAATGCTGTTAAGTGCAGGGGCTTGAAAAGGTGGGTGCATGCAAGTCATACCCTTTGTGTACCTGCACCAGATAACCCTGACGAAGATAGTGATGAAACTACAGCAGATTCAGATTCAGAGGAAGAAGAGGATCCTGAAAATCCAGATTCTGAAGATCGACAAAGAAGTCGACATCTGGGAAAACCGGAAGCAAATCAAGCTTTAAATGAAAAAGATCTAGACATCGTTGTTGTTGATTCAGAAAATGATGAAGATGTTCTAGAAAAGAGAACTGAAAAAGAAACTGTGTCAGAAGAGATTCAAGATCAGGAGAGTATTGAAAAGCAGATTGAAAACTCTGAAAGCAGGAACGGGATATCTGAAACTGGGAAGTTAGAAGTAATTCCAGAAGAAGAAGACGAATTGCCAAGCACCAGCTACAGAGACGTTGTTCCTAATGGAGTGAAGCTGCCGAGTAAAGAAGTTCCTAGATACAGAATTGAAATCTCTGAAACTGATTCGGATGACAGTGACGGAGAGTCAGAAATAAGAAAATTCAGAAAATGAGCTTGGAATGCTGAATGTAATGAAATTGAGCCTAAGAAGAAATTCTTAAGAAAGGGTGATGTTTGGCCAAAAGAAGATTTGAAATTCAAATTGGTCAATAAATCAAAAGAACAGATCAACGAGATAACTAGTCAAAAAGGTGAAGCAGACAAAAAAGAACAACTTGGAAAGAAAATTGAAGTTATAAACAGAAAAAGTAAGAGGCCATTGAAGCCTAATCAAAAGTATAAATCTCCAGAGTGGGCCTATATAATAATCCCACCACTAGTTGAGGTGAGCAGCAGTAGCCAAGAAGATTTGGAAGAAAATAGTGACAATGATTGAGGTTTAGTTGCAGTTAGGGTTGGTTTCCTTTTTGGCATAAGGCTGAAGAAATTGTGTTAGCTGAATACTTTTATGGACGCAAGGTCGAAGAAAAGCTGTTAGAGGGTTACTAAAAAAAAAAAAAATGTAAAAGAGGAGGGTGTGTGTGTTACATACTAATTGGTGAAACCTAATTCCACATTGCGAGCCTTACCGCAGCACAGGCGCTGCCATTCTTCTTCTGACACCGCATCCTGGTTCTCCTCGGCCCGCCCGCACCCAGCCGCCCGACCCCTTCAGCCACCTTGGAGGTCCGGCCGCTGTGTGGAGTGTGGGCGTGGCACAAGGACCACAATTCCCAGCAGTGCTAGCGGCGCATACCGCTACCTTTGCGCGCCAGGAGGCGCATAAAATCAGCGTCATCCCGACTGAGGGGGTGAAACCTAATTCCACATTGCGAGCCTTACCGCAGCACAGGCGCTGCCATTCTTCTTTTGACACCGCATCCTGGTTCTCCTCGGCCCGCCCACCCCCAGCCGCCCGACCCCTTCAGCCACCTTGGAGGTCCGGCCGCTGTGTGGAGTGTGGGCGTGGCACAAGGACCACAATTCCCAGCAGTGCTAGCGGCGCATACCGCTACCTTTGCGCGCCAGGAGGCGCATAAAATCAGCGTCATCCCGACTGAGGGGGTGAAACCTAATTCCACATTGCGAGCCTTACCGCAGCACAGGCCCTGCCATTCTTCTTCTGACACCGCATCCTGGTTCTCCTCGGCCCGCCCGCCCCCAGCCGCCCGACCCCTTCAGCCACCTTGGAGGTCCGGCCGCTGTGTGAAGTGTGGGCGTGGCACAAGGACCACAATTCCCAGCAGCGCTAGCGGCGCATACCGCTACCTTTGCGCGCCAGGAGGCGCATAAAATCAACGTCATCCCCACCTCGCGGGACGCGAGCGGGACGCCGGGCGAAGCCCGGGCCAAGGGCGGGCCCGTTTAATCCTGTTCAAGCCCGGGCAAGACTGGACTGGGCCATCCCTCTGACAGGTTATTATCTTTAACGTGATCTTATCATAATTAACATCCGGGTTTTGCTGCTTTGTACTCTGGTATTGAGTATTCTGCTACTGTTACTATGTCGCCCAGAATTACCAGAAACAGCAAACTTACACACACTGCCCAGGTCATAGGTCCAATAGATCATTTTATCGCCAAGGCGAACAATGCTATCAATCAAGGTGTCCTCTTACTTGAAAGGAGGGTCTCGCAGGACCTAGCTGCAGCCAGACGTTCCTCTTTGGGACTACTGGCTTCTGCTGTAACACCGCAACGCATCTCAGTCCCTGGCACACAACAAGTGACCCCAATGGTTCCTGAGACCGTAGATCTGTCGGTGTCTATCGATCTCTCTACAACGCAAATATCTCAATCCTCTGTATCTCACCTCCCCCCCTCAATTGAGAGAACCCCGACTCTCTTCATAAACCCCCCAGATGAGGATTTTTCCTCTCCCACCACATGGGGCCAGAGAGAAGGTGCAATCCCGAAAAAGAGGAAGGGCAAAAAAGGAAACAAGAAATCTTTGCAAGATAACACTAATACCCGACAGGACTACCAGCCACAACTTGATGAAAATTCCCCCACCTTAGCCCAATCTTTAACTCAATCGGCTAGGTCCCATCAGCCGACCACCAACACAACGTCAGAAATAATAAACATTTCAGCTGACACGCATAATCTTATTTTGAGTGGCAATACACGCAACAGGCGGGATCCAAATATACATGATACACATATACTGGCCTCTATTGAGGCTTTAATAAAACAACATCTACAACCCTTTGAGGTATCATTAATAAAAATCGAAAAATCTTTAGCTATACTAACAGCCGATTTAAAAGCTAAGAAAAGCTCGATCCCTACGCCCTCACTTTCTGTGGCCCAAATACATAACCCAAAACATAAAAACTCAGGGGGATCAAATCCTCCACAAACACTTAAAGCTACCAAAGTGGTGACTACCACAGTGGCAGTCCAACAAAAACCAGCTAATACAACCTCCATAACTGTGCAGCCTACAGCAGCTAACACTGCTGCAAAAAAGTCTGCTACTTCTTCCCTTTCTGTTCCTTCTGTTCCAGTGGGCCAATCTACCAATCTACCAGCTACTCCAACTATAGCAAAGACACCAGCCCCAAAAAAGACTTCAGCTCCTAAAAAGACACCAGCCCCAAAAAACTCAGCCTATAATACGAGACGCAACGGAGCGCGCCCTGCTTACCTCCTCCCAGAAGCTACACCATACGTTATTATCATGACTGGGGTCCCAGAGCTGCACATTAATTCTGATGAGCCTGGATGGTCTCTAAAAAACAAGGTACTACACTGGCTGTCAATGAATCGGCCACTCCCGCCCTATGCTAACAACAGAGTTGTATCAGTTCGCAGAGTTCCCTGGGTAGGGAAGGAGCCAAAACTGATTCCAGGGGACTGTATAATAATAAACTTTGAAGATCCCCAAACTGTGGAACTTATTTCCTCATGGGGGCCTCAAACTTCTCCTGAAGGAATCTCCACAAAAAGATTAGCCTTTTTCTACCCCCCAGCTAAATCCCTTCCACCAGGCCCCGAATGGAACTGGACCCAGGTAGGCAATTGGAATAGTAAAATGAATTGGCCTACTTGGTCAGGTCAAGGAGGCAGAGAAACCATGCTATTCCCAGACTGGAGGGGTGTTTCCACCTACAACAGGTTTGATTGCCTGGAGATGGTGGATTGACCATCATCAGTCCTAGGATTGGATAAGGAGATCACACCCCTACCCGGCTCACCACCTTCAATACCACCAAGCTTCTCTCAACCCTCAAGTCCACTGGCCAAGGTGATATCTCCAACAACTACAGTAGTTACAATCGACGTAGAGGTTGAAGAGTCCTCTCAATGTGATCCCACCCTGTCTTGCCCTAATGCCACTATTTCCCAACAAGGTGCAACTCTGCCTTCCCCCCCTAATACTGATCCCTGTGCACCTACAAAAACTCTAGCACAAAAAGGAAGATCTGTACCTACTAATGATATTTCTTTGTTCCATTTTGTATCAATACTGTTTTGGAATATGGCAGGTCTTCGTACCAAGATTCTATTGACACCCTGGCTGGACTTTGTTACTACACACCAGATAATCTGTTTGCAAGAGACGTGGACAATTGACCCACTGCACATACAAGGCTATTTAACCTTTCACTCACCGGCCTGTCCATCAATACATGGCAGACCAATGGGGGGTCTTGCCATATACATTTCAAATAACCTCGCAGTGAGAAAAATCTCCATATTATGTACTACCTCGAATTATCAAATTCTCTTGGTTACTTTTAAAAATGGTACATCATATAGTATTATTAATTTTTATAACAATTTATCCCAGGTTGAATGCATGAAAACTGTGTTAGCAATTACTATGACTATAAATGAACAACGTGCTAAACATTCTCCTACATTGTGTAATGTAATATGGGGAGGTGATTTCAATGTACAAGTGTGTCCTAACTACAAGAAAACTGACTGTGGCCTTATAGACGAAAATGATTGCCCGTTGACACATTTCACCCACTCCCCGATAGACTCCCTTAATGATAGTTTAATGTCTCTAGAAATGTTGTTTGCCAATGAACTCGTAGACCCTCCCGTGGACTTCAAACCTAATTTTCACGGAAGGGGTTGTTTTAGCACCATAGATTTTATTTTATTTTGTGTTCTTTTTCTTTAAAGGGTTCACTTTTTCAGTTTATTACAGGATCAGAAGTATCAGGAGATCACTTCCCTAATAGCATTATACTAAAGCTATCCATGAATGTTCCTCATTTTTCAAGGAAGAGTCTACTGACCCAAAAAGCACTAAGTATGGACAGAACCAATGGTTATTCTGTGAAATGGTCACGGGTAGATCCACTAGTAACATCAAGAAAGATCATAACTAAGGCACTCCCTTGGATAAACACCTGCCTTAAAGAGGATTCTACCCCTGAGCAAATTATTTCTAGTTTTGGGGAAATCCTCAAAACTATACAGAAAGAGTTAGCTCGAACCCATAAATCAGGGACCCACCCTGACCCTAGATGGTTCGGCACGGCATGTCGGAAAACACTAACTGCCCTAAAGAAAGAACTCCATAACCCAGCTAGAGACAAGGACAAAGTAGCCAAATTAAGATCTGAATACAAGCAGGCCCAAATCAGATGTAAAAAAGAGCATAAGAAAAAACTGTGGGCCCAACTACACGAGAGCTGTCATACAAAGGGCAGCTCCCAGTTCTGGCAGGTAGTTAAATCCCCATTTTTTCTTGAAGCCAACACGCACCAACACCTAGATGTAGCAGTGACCGCGGACGAGTGGGTGAATCACTTTTCCAAGATCTTTAGTGACCTTCCCATGGTTAGCGCGGCGCAGCACAATCATGCTACTGAGTGCCCAAGAAAAGAGATGTATCCAATTGATCTATCTTTCACCCTGGGGGAGGTTATAAGTGCATTATCCTCCTCAAAAACTGGAAAGGCTCCCTGCCCGGATGGTGTCCCACTCAATATATTTCTCTCTAACATTGATTTATGGTCCCCAATTATTACCCAGCTAATGGGGGCAGTGTTAAGCACTGGCCTTTTGGATTATTGGTCCTCCTCCATACTTCTCCCAATTTTTAAAAAAGGGGATAGAAATAGTCCTGCCTGCTACAGGCCCATCTCCCTCCTGGATTCACTGGGTAAAGTCGCGGGCCGCCTAATTCTTGATCGTTTACAGGACTGGGCGGCAGAAAAGAACATCCTCACCGACCTCCAGTATGGATTCCGGGAGGGACTGGGTACTGTTGAGCAGGCTTTAAATCTGACACTCCTAATAGGAAAGTATGTAGGAGTTAAAAGGGGTAATCTTTTCATGGTCTACGTCGACCTTAGCGCGGCGTTTGACTGTGTAATCCACGCCAAGCTGTGGTCTATTTTGGAGGAATTGGGAGTTGATCCGCCGCTCATCAAGTTTTTGCGCGAGCTTTATTCTGAAGCCTCTGCTTGCGTACGATTTGAAACGGGTGGCGAATTAACATCCTCCTTCCCAATAACTCGCGGAGTTAGACAGGGCTGTGTCCTGGCTCCCTTCCTGTTTAATCTATACACCAATGGTCTGGAAGCAGCCATGCTTGAAGGGAGTCAGGATTTACCTACTATCAATCATCGCCCTATCCCAGCACTACTCTATGCTGATGATTCTGTAATCTTCGCCAGGTCCTTAGTACAGCTCCAGAAACAGTTGGACAAGTATTGTAACTACATGCTCTCACTTGGGTTAAAGGTGAATAAGACCAAGACCTTTGTCATGCAAACAGGACCCAAGGTGAGAAGCTCTAAGCATCTCTCTATCGAGCAATCCAAACTGGAACGTGTCAGGGAATACCCTTACCTGGGCATTCTAATAGACGAGCAGTTAACATGGAAAAGGGCTCTGGTAACTAGAAAATTGCTTTACCAACGTGCCACCTCCGCCCTTGTTTCATTTTCTAGAAAAATGGGTAAACCAACTCCCCCCGTACTACTTAAAATCCACCAAGCAAAATGCCAGAGCATTGCTACATACGGAGCCGGTGTATGGGGCTACGCAAACACGACTGAACTACAAAAAATACGAAATGGCTTTATTAAATATCTGTTGGCCCTTCCACAGAGCGCCCCCACATACGGATGCCATATTGAGCTTGGGATTGACTATTTAGCTGATTACATCAAATGCCAACCAATGCTACTATGGCACCGTATCTGGTCTAAACCAGAATGCCATCTCACTCGTGCCTTGATCCTAGATTGCTTAGGGCTGTCATCCTGGAAAAATATACCATGGTTGGCATATGTTGTCAACTTTTTGAAAGATCTGGATCTTAACCAATATGTCATAGAGCCATCACTAATCAGTGAGTTAAGCAGAAAAACCCTCAAGTGTCACTGTCTTAATCATCTCAGGGAACTTCGTTTGAGCGGCGAAGTACCCAAGCAAACTAACGCCCACATCTTGATGGTTCAAGTGTCACTAGGTATACAGCCTTGTCTCACATACCATCTATCCAATCACGAAAAATACCTACTAACCAGGTTACGTTTTAATTTGTTTTTTCGATTGGTGACTTTTTCAAACCCATTAAATTGGTCTCATGACTTGGAGAAATGCCCATGTGATAAGGTCTCGTCCCAAACAAACATGCATGTAGTCTTTTTTTGCCATTTTTATGCTACAACACGCAAACGCTGGGTTCTCCCAGTGCTGCGTTAGCTAGGACTGAGGACCTGCCGACCGGCGTTTCTAGCATTGCAACAGCTTGAATCACAATATGTGGCAAAAAACTTAGTCATGTTTCTGAAATCATGTATAATAATTGAGGTAATTGAAATTTTTATGGTCAATTGTGTCCCCTAACGTGTACCCCAACGGCTCCATGTACGAGTTTCAAGTACATGTAATTTCCCTCCACAACCGAATATGAAGACGCAAATACATTTGCGTCCAACGTTAACATGTCCTCTATCAGATCCACCATGAATGGATTGATAATTCAGTTCCTAAGTATGCCGTGCCACCGTCTTTATATGGTGTACTTTCACGTTTTTTCCTGGCTCTGCCGAGCTAGGCCCTGAATTCTGTCTTCAAGCCATGTCTGTCTCTGCCTCTGAAAGCTGCAGCATGAAGATGCATCCCTGACCTCTGCCCTACTTCCTGCCAAGCGAGCGGTGCCCGGCTCGGCCTGGTGTGCCTGCCAAAAACAGTATTTTACCTTCAAGTTATCAGCGTAGCCAGCTCAGCTCCTCGAAAACACATTCCTGTCTAGTGATTTAGGTAAACATATCCCCGGCTGCAGAGCAAAGAGCAAGTCTCCCTGTCTCCGTGCAAGTAATTTACAGTTCCCGTTACCAGAGTAGGCCCATGGCCCCGCACGTAGACACGCAGACACCTATGCACGCATTAACATTCAGTATAGAATAGTCTCTGCCCAAGTGACCTTTTCCTCTAGATTAAACATCCTCCAAATACTAGATATCAGAAATGTTATAGGGACAGGTCGATCTGACATGCCAGACTTCTGTCTCTTCTGCTAGTGCTAAAAGTCAGACCGTTAGCTTCCTCCAGATGCACGTCAATCACACGTCATATTAGCTGCGCGCGCATTCAGGGCACAGGTTTCAGCTGACTCTGCAAGAATTCTCTAAGCATCCACCCACTTGTGACACTTTCCTGTGACGTTTCTAGTACACGCCTCTGTACACACCCCTGTTCACGCCTTTTTGCTACGCACATGTGTTCTTATCATATACATTTCACTTGTCACGCCTACTGTATTCAATGCTATTGTGTCATTTTACTATATATGTCATGTACTGTGAATAAATCGTTGACATCTTTCCTGCCATCATTGCATACCCGAACCCTTGTATTGATGGAATAGATTTCCATGGCTCGAGTCATCATTTATGATTAAAGCCCTTATGACTCAGACGCCACGGACTCTGCCTCTCATTTGATTGAGCTATTTTCTTTAATCTTCCGAAATTATCTGGCAAACTCGTATACGGTAAAATATTTACCACATAATTTGGCGCCCGAACAGGGACCCTCCCCCACCCCACGCGCCGGTGATGCGTCGCAGGCTTTGCCCCCGACTACAGCTGTGACGGACCCCATGCGCATCTGCAGGTTTTCCGGTATCTCCCTCAGGCCTACGGAGGTGACGGAGACTGCGGTCGACATCCAGACGAGGCGGTGAGGAGTGCGGAGGATCCCGACCAGAGCCCAGCAGAGAGGGCAGTGTCCGAGGTATCGAGAGGCCCACCAGTAGTGTCGAGGCGCATGCGTAGTGCGCAGCAGCAGCAGTGACGTCGTAGCGGTCCAGTCCAGTCGAGTTTCCGAAGCCTTCCGTTCCGTGCTTCCCGGTGAGTACCGTTGCTGGGGACGCATCAAGACGGGTGCATTAATTTGTGTCCGGTCAAGACGGGTTTGGGTACACAAATCCGGTCTGCACTGTTTTAGCAGTGTATCTGTACTGTTTAGCAGTGCATCTAGTATCCAGATATCCAGTTATTTCTTGTTCGTTTCGAAATGTTTCAATGTGTTTTAATGTCGTGGTATGAGTGATTGTTTGCATTTTCGTATTGTGTTTATTGTGTCTAGATCGAGGTAGCTATGCCTTTATTTTCGAAATTACGACAGATAGGAACTAGGAAAGGGATACTCGAAGAAGCAGTTCCCATCCCACCCAGGGACACTCCTGGACATTTTATGTACCACAAGCACGGCTTAGATGCCATATTATATCTAGACTTGTGGGTGGATTATACGAAAGACTTAGCAGAGAATCAGAGATGGCCCGTTACAGGGACATGGGATGCCGAGTGCATCATGAGAGTAGAGGAAGCGTTATGGAAAAAGAAAGCCAGACAATCACAGAAAGATGCCATCGAATTATGGCGTAAAGAATCACATAGACGGACAGAGAAGGCGCTCAGAAAAGTAGAGAAAAGTAAAGAAGATTCCGAAAAAGCTAAAGAAAAAGAACTACTAGAAGAAGGACAGCGAGTCAGAATAGAACAACACGAAAGACAGAGTAATGCCATTATGACAGGACAGTATCCAGTCCTGGCCGAGGGCCTGCCCAAGGCGACCCCGGAAACACCGAAAGATCTGCCCCCTCCATTGGTTCCGACTAAATTACGTCACAAGACCGCAGCAGATATTTTCCTTTCTTCCTATTTAGACGACGTAGCTCCCGCATATACCAATGTAACCGTACCACCTGTACCTGTACCACCTGTTGATCATCTGCCCCCAGGTCCGCAACAGCAGACCCCTCCCGCACCACTTCCCGCACCAGTTGTCACTTCCCCTATTGTTCTCCCTGGTATTCATCCGCTTAATCCCTTTGGGGCTGGCGCTGCTCAGGTTCCAACCCCGTTACAAATACCGACCCTACAGCCAGGTTATGCTCAAGCCTCCGCCTCAGGAGGTGCTACAGGAGGTTACCTTACCCCGCCACAGTTACAACGTATGACAATGAGAGAATTAGCAATGCAGCGTACGCCTAAAGCAGCCGCAGCCGAAAAGCTTAAAGAACAGCTTACAGATTGCAGATATGACACAGTGCCTGGTAAAACAGGACCCATGTTGTTAGCATCCCTACGTTTAAGACGTGTTACAGATTACTTGGTGTTATTACCGGAAATGCCAGACCATCTAGACAATATATATCATTTTATTAGAACAGGAGAAAGACCGGAGTGTGTTGGTGAAGCCATGTCACGTCAGAAAGTCGAGACGCAAGGTTTAATAATGCGATTTTTGGTTAATTGTCTGATAAGGGAACAAGTTCAGCCTAGCTTTCCACAAGAAGAGATGGGGCGATTGTCAAGATGGAGTCAGAATATTGCCGAGGGCAAACATGATAGAGAGAGAAGTATACATGCTATGGTTAGAAAGATCCGTAAAGAAATAATAGTAATACATGCCCGTCGAGAACCTGAAAGGCATTCTGGGTCAGACGATAAAGAAACCTCAGATGAGGAAGAACCAGAGAACGCAGCAGAAACCTCGCAACAGGCGGGGGGAGACATGATGGCATATGTAGGTAGAGAGAGACTGCCTAGACAGTACCCTCTTGATAGGCCCTTCGACAGACCCATTCGTTTAGAAAACAAGAAACGTTACCTTTGTCCGATACCAGAACGATGTTCCCTTGAACATATATTCCAAATTACTGATAAAGTACTGAAAGAAAGAGTAGGTTATCACGAACTCAATACCTTACGTGATCAGGAACTAGCCCGGTCCGCGGTACAGTGGGCCGGGGATGACAGCATATATAAGGATGATTCAGTAGTGCAAACATTTTTAAGTCTTACTCCAGAAGAACAGCGACTAGCTGGTATATACATGACCCAACACCTCATTATACAGTATGAAAACCAAGCATCTGACCCAGGTCCATTATATAATTTATTGCAGGACTTACTCATGAGAAGATGGAGAGG
Organism: Lissotriton vulgaris; assembly: GCF_964263255.1. NCBI lineage: Eukaryota > Metazoa > Chordata > Amphibia > Caudata > Salamandridae > Lissotriton > Lissotriton vulgaris. Next base: position 11,386 of record NW_028246320.1, on the reverse strand, counting down.
TCTAGGTACCGATCTAATTGAAATGATTCTAGAACAACGTCACAAGTATAGAACTTTCTTGACTCCACATCTTGTTTCCGTTCCACCCCCAGTCAGGCAACCATATCACCTAGACAAACAGAATCCTTTACGAGAAGTACATCCAGTCAGGAAAGCCGATGATACCCTTGAACGCGTGTTTGTATACACGCCCATAACTAAAATGGAATTGTTAGAAATGAAGAAAATAGTGCCCAGTCATGATAAAGACCCTGCAGGTTTCCACCGTGAAATAAAAGACATGTTACTAATGGGAGATTACACCTATCCAGACATTATGAAGATACTGAAAGTGTTATTGCCTGCCGGTATTTACGAGAAACTCAAGGAAAAAGAATGGGAGGTGGGAGACAAAAAGATTAATTGGGCTGAATTAGAAACCGAAGAAACTGGTCGAACCCCAGGTTTAGGTCTTGGGGCGAAAACTAAAGCATTACCAGGATTGTTAGTACAGGTTTTGCCAAGATTATTGGCAACTAAAAAGGAGGATTGGGATGCAATCTCAGCCTGCAAACAGAAACACGACGAAGACACTAGTGATTTTTATTCCCGATTCGAGAAATGTTTTATTATTAATAGTGGCCTGAAAACAAGTAGCGAGTCATACCCACACCTTTTTGTGTCAAAATTAGTCGAGAATTCCCTGCCCCAGGTTAAGAACCGTGTACTGACAGTCGAGAGCACATGGCAAGCTAATACGCCTTCCCAAATGTTACAAATGTTACAGTACCACCAGAACAGAATCAGAGAAGAACATGATCACGAACAGAGACGTATGAAAGATACGAAAATGAAAGTACTAGTTGCTCAGTCAGTTCCAGCTGATGGTCATAAGAGAGGTACGACACAATCCAATAATTCAAATTCAGCAGCTCCTGTTAAAGGGATATGCAACTATTGTAAACAGCCAGGTCACTATGTAAACGATTGTGCAGTTTTGAAACACAACATAGCCACAGGTAAAACTAAAGAGAGACCGCGTCCTCCTAGACAGGACCAGGTCCAACAACACGTTCCACAGAATGTTCAGCCTATGCAGGTTCCACAACAGACCGTAGCAGTACCACAGCCACAACCCATTGCCGCAACACAACATGTTACACAGCAGATGTACCAGTATGCACAATCTGACTATCCCGATTATCAGCAATACACATGAAACAGCCTAGAGAGGGAGGTTGGCTTGCCTCTTATCGAGGTTCCTGTAGATCAAGAAGGCCCTTATGTACACAGTCAGGTATTAGGGAAGGATAGAAAATCTTTGATTGACACAGGGGCAAGCAGAACGACCATCAGTCATGACGAGGTTCCAGGGGCACCCCTCTCAGGCTCACAGAATGTTTCCCTTGGATTTTCAGGAAAGCCTATAGTCAATGAAGTATCGAAACCTGTTCCTCTAGCAGTTGGCCCATTATCTCGTACTACAGACTTATTGCTCACGAAATCATGTCCAGAAAACTTGCTTGGTATAAAGACCCTGAAAGCTCTAGGAGCTGTAATTTGTTGTTCTCCGGAAGGAGTAAGGTTGTTCCTTCGTGATTTCAAAGGCCATTATGTATTGAGAGATTTTGACCCCAGGTTACAGAATGTTCCTGCACATTTATGGGCACAAGGCCCCACTGATGTAGGTTGTATGCACATTACTCCATATCGTGTTACACTCAAGCCAGGAGTAGTACTACCACGTATTCGACAATACAAGTTACCACCAGATGCTGTAGTGGCTTTACTGAAAATCATTGACGAGCTCATTGCACAAGGAGTGGTTGTAGAAACCGACTCAAATGTTTGTAATTCCCCTATCATTCCAATTCTTAAACGTACAGATCCAAATGCGCCTCCTGTTTATCGATTAGTCATCGATTTACGGGAATTGAATAAGTGTATTATACCACAGTATCCTGTGGTCCCAGACATTTCGTCCCTATTGACAGCTATTGATTCTGAGGCGACGTTCTTTACTGTAATTGACCTCAAGAACGCCTTCTTTAGTGTCCCCATTGATCCGGAAAGCCAATATCTTTTCGGATTCTGTTTAAATGGCCGAAGCTTCAAATTTGCACGCGCACCTCAAGGATTTACAGAAAGCCCCAGCATCTACAGCCAAGCATTAAAACGACAACTTGACAGTATTCACATGTCTGCCAACACTGCCCTACTCCAATACGTCGATGATCTATTGATCACCGCCCGTAGTGAACCGGAATGTGAACAAGCATCACTGACAGTTTTGCATTTCTTGGCGGACAAGGGACACAAGGTGTCTCCTTCGAAGCTGCAATTCTGTGCCCAGCAAGTGGTGTACCTTGGGCACTTGCTGTCCAAGTGGGGTAGGCAGCTGACACCTGAACGAATTCAGTTAATTGCACATCTTCCGCAACCCAAGACACAGAAAGAAGTACGAGCTTTTATTGGACTCACTTCCTATTGTAGACAATGGATTCCACAATATGCATTTCTAGCTAAACCACTCATACAGTTGACAACACAGGAGGCAGCGCTTTCGACTGTCCTCCCTTGGACTCAGGAACATACACAAGCTTTTGATGAATTAAAGAAAGCTTTATGTCAAGCACCAGTTTTAGCGACACCATGTTACAGCAAACCTTTTACACTTTTTGTCACAGAACGCGATGGCACAGCGTTGTCGGTTCTCACTCAGGTACAAGCAGACAAACACAAACCGTGTGCTTATTTTTCGAGTACATTGGATCCAGTAGCCCAGGCCCTGCCTGCGTGCTTAAAGTCAGTTGCAGCGACAGCTCTAGCAATCCGACAAAGTGATTCCATTGTATTAGGACATCAATTGACAGTACAAGTTCCACATTCTTCAGAGGTTCTCCTAAACAGAAAACAGACTCAACACTTGACTGTAGCACGACTGACAGGTTATGAATTGACATTATTCCAGCCACACATAGAAATCAGACGTTGTAATATACTGAATCCTGCTACACTTTTGCCATCGAGCACAACAGACCCTACTCCACATGATTGCGTGGATGTAGTTGACACAGTTACGAAACCCAGACAAGACTTGACAGATGTCGCATTATCCGATCCAGACCTGACACTTTATGTGGATGGTTCATGTTTAAGAACAAGTACAGGAGAGTTAGTGGCCGCATATGCAGTGACCACTGAAACTGAAGTCATAGAAACACATCGCATTGACACCCTGTCAGCCCAAGCAGCAGAGCTCATTGCTCTGACCCAAGCCTGTATACGAGCCAAGGACTTGAAAGTAAATATATACACAGATTCACGTTATGCATTTGGAGTCGTTCACGGCTTCGGTGTCCTCTGGCAAGAAAGAGGTTTCTTGACCTCTCACGGAGCCAAGATAAAGCATGGCCCCCTCCTTCAAGCTCTGTTAGAAGCAATACATTTTCCTACAGCTATAGCTATCATGAAGTGCAAGGCACATACGAAAATCACAGACAAGATTTCTCAGGGCAACGATTTTGCAGATCGACTAGCGAAACATACAGCACTGACTCATACTCAAACAACGGACATGACAAAGATTTCTCAGGGCAACGATTTTGCAGATCGACTAGCGAAACATACAGCACTGACTCATACTCAAACAACGGACATGACAAAGACTGATGTAACCTCACTGACACACAGTATGACAGTTAGGGACCCCACACAAGATGTCATCGACATACAGACACATGCCACTCCAGATGAAATAAAGAAATGGCCTGAACAAGGAGGGGTCCAGACAGACCAAGGATGGATGACGAAGGGAAAGACCACATGGTTTCTCCCCGACTCTATGGTTCAGGTTATCATTAACACAGCACATAGTCCAGCACATTTAGGAGAAAAAGCCATGTTAGACAGTTTACAGAACATCTGGTTCAACAAGCATTTACGAGCAGCAGCCAAACAGAAAGTGCGTACCTGCATGATCTGTTGTCAGTTCAACCCAGGAAAAGGTGTTCCCGTAGAGCAGGGTGGATTTCATCCTCCCGACTACCCTTTTGAAGTCCTCCAGATGGATTATATTCAGATGGAAAGATGCCGAGGATTCAAGTATGTCCTCGTAGTTGTCTGTGCCCTATCCCGATGGACAGAAGCATATCCCGTCCCAGATTACCCTGCCCCGACCACTGCCAAGCAGTTGGTTCGTGAGTTTTTCCCTCGATACGGTTTGCCCCGTGTCGTGTATTCAGATAACGGTCAGCCATTCTCATCCGAACTTATGAAGCAGGTCTCGCTTCTATTGGGGTACCAGTGGAAGTTTCACTGTGTCCGGCATCCTGAGGCAGCAGGTCTCGTGGAGCGGCACAATCAGACTCTGAAAACTCGCCTTGCAAAAGTGTGTAAAGAGAAGGGAGTAGATTGGATAGTAGCTTTGCCAGTTGCTCTTTTTTATATGAGAATGGTAGACCACTCTAGGACAGGGCTATCCCCGTATGAGGTGGTCTTCGGTAGACCTCCTAATATGTGGGGGACGCCTCTGCCTCGAAAAATTACCGATGTTGATAGTACTATGTTGACAGATTACCTTGCTTCCTTGATGTCTGCACTACAATCATGTCGTTCACAGGTCGCAGCAGCCTTCCCAGACAACACCGAGGTGAAGCCACATGAACTGGTCCCGGGCGATGTTGTGGTCGTTCGGAATTTTGACAGATCGAGCCCTTTGGAGCCCCGCTGGAAGGAGCCGAAGATCGTTTTGTTAACAACCAGGACTGCCGTAAAACTGGAGGGGCGCAAGAGTTGGGTGCACTCCAGTCACGTTAAGAGATTCTTTGGACTTCCGCCAAAATCTGAATCCCAGAACTCCCACGTACCAGTGACTGATACCAAACTCCCCCTTCTAGAGAAAACTCCCCAAGAGGAGTACAGACAGAAATTGAGGTCTAGTAAGTCAGACAGTTTAATTGTTTAAGTCCCCCTCGGGTGAAGCGGTTAGGCAGTTTCTGACAATGTACAAGTTAGACCCAAATAGGGAGAGAGATAGACAGGAGACCAAGAAACAAAAGTATTGTAAAAGTCTCCGGAGCAGATGCGTCTGCACATTACTTAATATGTTTTTTCTGAGTCTTACGATTATTGCAATAAGTTGGATGTTATACATGTATTTTCCTCTTGCACATTCTTTTTCTAATGACACTGTCGAGCACACGTTTAGTGCTCTTCCTCCACACGAATTGTCTTATCGACTAGCGCTGCGCAACAATACATTTATTCGTATGTTACACCATTCTCACCAGACCAGCAATGCTACTAATTGTTGGATATGTGGCCGACTCCCTCCCTATCAGAACTACAAGGGAGCTCTGTCCCTCTTTCCTTATCCGTTTACACATAATGGTTCCTGTGGTGCATGGTTTAGTTTAATATCCTCTATAAACACCGAGTCTAGAGTTTCCCAAAGCAATTGGATATGGGGAAATCTGAACACAGTCATGAACAAGGCATGTTTCCCAGATAAGGAGGGTTTTCCGCAAATGACAGGGACAGATCTAGAAAATGAAGTGTATGGATTAGGCAATTTTACACTTAACCTCATGATTCTAAATGTTCAGTCAGAAACCAGTCCAGACTTGCCATCCATATCAGTTTTACCAGCGAAAGGTGTATTATGTGTCAGAAAGAATGGTTCAGTACATCTAGGTCACAGTGACTGTACTACTGTGGTCGAATTCAGTGACAAAGGCAAGTCTACATTCAAAGCTTCCCGACATTCCTATTTCATTTGTGGTCAGACAGCCTATGTCCGTTTACCTCCAGACTGGGATGGTACCTGTTTCATTGCATTCTTATTGCCACCAGTATTCCTAGCCCCATCTGACTATCACAGGAATTCCCGCCTTAATATTGTTAGGCACAAGAGAGACCTCCCAATAGTTGATCAGACTGAAACTACATGGGAACAATATACAGATTTCAATAAAGGATTCTTTCCCTATCTAGGCACTGTCTCCAATAGTAAACTGATACGCAAATTAACCAGAATACTTGAAGCCGTAGTGAATGAGACTACTTCTGCCTTGGGCAACTTAACAGAGGAGCAGTCCGCTATGAGACTTGTCGCTCTTCAGAACCGCCTTGTCCTTGACGTCATCCTGGCCGATAGGGGCGGGGCTTGTAGAGTCATCGGATCCAGTTGCTGCGTGTTTATTCCAAATAACGCGCCATCAGTCTATAAGGCCATTACCAGACTTCATGAAATTGCCCATCTGATACACCAGAATCCAGGCTCCTGGACTTGGTCCGGTTGGCTCTGGAGTGTAATTACAGCCTGGGGATGGAAGCTACTGTCATTCCTAGGAATCATATTGGCCATAGTATTCAGTTGTTGTCTATGTCTGCAATGTGGGCCAGCGATTTGCGGCTTGTGCGCCACATCTTGTGTTCCCCATCCAAGTTCACGTTCCCATTCCAGAAGAAAGAAAGAAGAGCAAATGATGTTATATGAACAGATTGATGGTCTCATGAACATCGACATATCATGAAGGGTCCGTAGGGGACAAGGAGGGAATGAGGTAATTGAAATTTTTATGGTCAATTGTGTCCCCTAACGTGTACCCCAACGGCTCCATGTACGAGTTTCAAGTACATGTAATTTCCCTCCACAACCGAATATGAAGATGCAAATACATTTGCGTCCAACGTTAACATGTCCTCTATCAGATCCACCATGAATGGATTGATAATTCAGTTCCTAAGTATGCCGTGCCACCGTCTTTATATGGTGTACTTTCACGTTTTTTCCTGGCTCTGCCGAGCTAGGCCCTGAATTCTGTCTTCAAGCCATGTCTGTCTCTGCCTCTGAAAGCTGCAGCATGAAGATGCATCCCTGACCTCTGCCCTACTTCCTGCCAAGCGAGCGGTGCCCGGCTCGGCCTGGTCTGCCTGCCAAAAACAGTATTTTACCTTCAAGTTATCAGCGTAGCCAGCTCAGCTCCTCGAAAACACATTCCTGTCTAGTGATTTAGGTAAACATATCCCCGGCTGCAGAGCAAAGAGCAAGTCTCCCTGTCTCCGTGCAAGTAATTTACAGTTCCCGTTACCAGAGTAGGCCCATGGCCCCGCACGTAGACACGCAGACACCTATGCACGCATTAACATTCAGTATAGAATAGTCTCTGCCCAAGTGACCTTTTCCTCTAGATTAAACATCCTCCAAATACTAGATATCAGATATGTTATAGGGACAGGTCGATCTGACATGCCAGACTTCTGTCTCTTCTACTAGTGCTAAAAGTCAGACCGTTAGCTTCCTCCAGATGCACGTCAATCACACGTCATATTAGCTGCGCGCGCATTCAGGCCACAGGTTTCAGCTGACTCTGCAAGAATTCTCTAAGCATCCACCCACTTGTGACACTTTCCTGTGACGTTTCTAGTACACGCCTCTGTACACACCCCTGTTCACGCCTTTTTGCTACGCACATGTGTTCTTATCATATACATTTCACTTGTCACGCCTACTGTATTCAATGCTATTGTGTCATTTTACTATATATGTCATGTACTGTGAATAAATCGTTGACATCTTTCCTGCCATCATTGCATACCCGAACCCTTGTATTGATGGAATAGATTTCCATGGCTCGAGTCATCATTTATGATTAAAGCCCTTATGACTCAGACGCCACGGACTCTGCCTCTCATTTGATTGAGCTATTTTCTTTAATCTTCCGAAATTATCTGGCAAACTCGTATACGGTAAAATATTTACCACACAATCCGTAAAGCAATAAGAAGTGAAGACCTGAATCCTTGAAAATTTGTATTAACCATGTAGATGATGTAAAGTGTATTTTCTCTTTTTTATGTTTTTTTTAATTGTACTGTAACATAGTAATAATAATAATGTGTTTTTTAATAAGGTCATGTTTTAAAACTTATGATGTACTTTTTATGATTAACAAAATGTTTAATCGAATAAAAGACTTTTTGATTTTGATTTTGATTACATACTAATTTTGTAAAATGTTAAGTTTACATACTAATTTTGTAAAATTTTAAGTTTCTCAAGTTTTTCAAGTTTAAAATTTTTGTTTTGTTTAGATTAAGCAAAAATGCCTAATGCTGATAATTCTAGGTGTGCAATTCTTAGAAAATGTTGCAAAATGTCTTCAATTTGTGTTATTTTAATTATTTTAGTTTGGTTAGTTTTAGCAGTTATTTTCCCTTTTGGTATAGATAAGGAGCATTATAAAATAAATATGACAAGCAAAGCTGAATCAAAACAAGCTGATCATGATGTTGCAGGCAAAACTAACAGAATCATTGAGCATAAACCAGATGTCCATCAGGACAGATCAGTTGGAGATTTTTCTACTAATTCATTTTCCAGACTCCTTTCAGAGTATGTTAGAGTCATGGATGTTAAGGATTGCTATGTATGTGTTAAGCTTCCTACTTCAGTTTCTGAAGGGGCAAGTATAATATGCTTCCCCTTACTTATGGAATAACATGCAGTGTTATATCAAGCTTGTTCTATCAAACTGGTCGCCTGGAATACTTCTATTCTGATTTCGATGAGATTTTTGCTAACTTGAAAGTTGTGAACAGTCTTAACAAAGTTAGGCCTGCCAAGCAGATGAGGGAATTTTTCCTGGTAACAAATGAACTAACATACGAGTACGCATACAAGAATAATTTAACTTGCAAAATGAGGGATGAAGAAAGATCTTTCCTTGATCAGGTTGAGGAGAGGAGAGCAATTTATAAGATGAATGAAATGCTGAAACAAACTAAATCTAAGTTTTGGCAGATTGAGGATGAGAAACTTAATGGTGAAAACAGATTTGCTGCTATTCATATAGATGAACCAGTTAGTGGAAAGCTTTGCATTAGAAGAGATAATACGCTTTATGACAACTATTTTGTTGGTGCTAGCCAATGTGAGGACACTTACCGAATTATAGGGGGTTGGGGATTTAAAGGTGGCAAGGACCCAATTTTCCCAGGAATGTATTTTGTTTGTAGAAATAAAGCATATTTCAGTCTTCCTGACCATTGGTATGGCACATGTTACCTTGGTCTTGTCTTTCCTAAAATTTTCCATGTTGACAGAAATGGAGAAGGATCATTCAAAATTGGCAAACACCTGAATAGGTTCAAAAGAGAAAGTTTTTCAGAAATCATGGGAGATATATTTGGCGCAATAATTCCTATTGTGGGAATTACCCTGAATGCAATTAAGATTAGAAAAGGTTTCCACAATTGTTGATAGATTATCCACTGATACTGCAGGTGGTTTCCAGTTGGTCAATACAGAGCTTATTGCTACCAGAAGTATGGTTATGCAAAACCGGCTTGCTTTAGACATCCTTTTAGCAAAAGAGGGAGGAGTCTGTGGGATTTTGCATGTTCAGGATTGCTGTACATATATCCCAGATAAAAGTCAGAACATTGAATTGCTAATTAAGAATATTACAGAATCTCATTCTGAAATAGAACCCATGGAAGATGACAGTTTTTCTGAACGTTTGGCAAAAAGATTTGGGGCAATCAAGGAATGGTTTGCTGACATTGGCAGTTCAATCATTGGCAAAGTGCTTTACCCTGTTATAGTTATTGTTATAGTGACACTCTTGTTAAAAATCAGTTGCATGATTCACAAAAGAAAGAAGCATGTGAGGGAAAAGAAGAGGATTTATAAACTCAGAAAAGCCCAGGAGAAGGAGATAGAAATGGATGAGTTCCGTAGGGCTCAACATGATAATTCCAGACAGAGACAGATTGATGAAACAGGAGTTCAGATTTACTAATACTGAGAGAGATCAATATATGTCATTATAAAAGTAAAATTTAGTATAAATTTTTGGGTTTTGTTTGGTGATTTTTAAATCACCAGATGAGGGAGTTGATGGAGCGGACTTTCAGAATTATTTCTGAATAATAGTTCATGACAAATGAAACTCCCATGATTTTTATGTTTTTTACTAATGAGTGTTGCATGATTTGCACGTTTACTGACTCAACCTAGAATAGTATGCACCAACACCAACACACGAGTTTAATCATTTGTGCTCTTGTCATGTTCGTCATTTTGCTTTGAATTATACATTTACTTTGTCTTTTGTTTCGTTATATATTAACTGCGGCTGTTTTAAAAATAATAGCATGTGCATTCTTTTAAATGTGCTTCTATTTATGTTTTGTCGTCTCATGTGTCTGTGTTTGTTTATTTGTTTGTATGCAAAACTAGGTAACATAGTTAATGGGTTAATTTTAGCAAAGGGGGTGGGTAACAGAATAATTATCATTTCTCGAATTAATTATTGTCTTGTGTTTCCTTGCATACTAGACTCACGCTAAAAGGCCTGTGGCCTACTTCTAAAATGGATGTCCGAAAAGCTTTACCAAAAGTGGGCCTTGCACAGCTACGTTGGAATGTGAAAATGTTTTTCTACATTAATTCTTGGAGAATGGCTTGCAAACAAGGCTGTGTGGAAGCTTAGGACATTTGGTTCAGATTTCTTCATGGTCAAGGCCGCACTTGACGTTCAGCGGCGGAAAAGCTTGAGCGGACGAAGGAAATGATATTAACTTTTGTCAAATGTAACCACCTTCGGAAGCTGCAAGTGACATTAAATAATGGACAATGCCGCTCTTGAAAGAACGTGACTCTGGATATGCGAGAGTCGGATGACCGCATCAGGAGACATCCTTTGACCAATCGTATTTTGTCCTGCTCGAATATTTGTATTCTTTTAGTTAGTTTTAGATAGGAAAATACTATAAGAATTGCCCCCTTGCTAAGAGCACTGTTCGTTCGTTCCTGTGCTCCAGAGACGCTGCCAGATTTTCCTTTCACGTAAGATCCTTAGAGACTTTACTTTTTCCTTACAGGTTTTCTTTAGCTAAGTTAGGGAAATAGGGAAATAGGCTATGGAGAAAAATCTAAGTGTTTGAGCATTACTCATGCTGATTTTGGTTCGAACTTGCTAAGACTAATGTGCCTTTGATGAATTAATCTGCTAAATAAAAATTGCTAATAAAAGAGTTTTCTCAAAAATGCATTTTGCTTTAAAATAAAGTTAATAAATAGTTTTGAAATGACAAGCTGGTCTTGTTTGTTTCCTTGAGTTACCATTAGTTAATCCATTGCCTATATATGTAACTTAATTAAAGTGATTTGCTATGTTAGATTAATTAGATCATAAGATTCAGTAGGTCATTATTCATGTCTCACTCAAAAATGGGCCTAGTGTTAATTTTATAAATAATGGTGAGTATTTTGGTGTAGAGTTGTATATATGAGACTGAATTTCTTCAGACCCGCTGGATCAGGGGCAAGGCTTTCACTCGGGGAGGTTATAGGTTAGTACTGGCCCAGAACAAGGGGGGGAAACAGGCTCAAAAACCG
>NW_028246319.1:0-75000 GCF_964263255.1 Lissotriton vulgaris | reverse complement strand
ACCACCTGCTATCATGAGAGACCTCAGGGCTGCATGTTTTGAGCCCAGTACTGATCCTGAAAAGCGTTTCCAACCCCACTTACAAGTAAAACTAGCTAAAATGTGCCTGGCTGCTATTCACTGAAAAGCTCATTCTGTGTACATTTTTGGCATACGTTTGCTCCTACAGGGTCAGCTGAGCAGCAAATTTCTATTTAACCATCTGCTTTCATGAGAGACCTCAGGGCTGCATGTTTTGAGTCCAGTACTGAGCCTGAAAAGCATTTCCAACCCCACTTACAAGTAAAACTAGCTAAAATGTGCCTGGTTGCTATTCACTGAAAAGCTCATTCTGTGAACATTTTTAGCATACGTTTGCTCCTGCCGGGTTAGCTGAGCAGCGAATTTCTATTTAACCACCTGCTTTCATGAGAGACCTCAGGGCTGCATGTTTTGAGCCCAGTACTGAGCCTGAAAAGCGTTTCCAACCCCACTTACAAGTAAAACTAGCTAAAATGTGCCTGGTTGCTATTCACTGAAAAGCTCATTCTGTGTACATTTTTGGCATACGTTTGCTCCTGCCGGTTCAGCTGAGCAGCGAATTTCTATTTAACCACCTGCTTTCATGAGAGACCTCAGGGCTGCATGTTTTGAGACCAGTACTGAGCCTGAAAAGCGTTTCCAACCCCACTTACAAGTAAAACTAGCTAAAATGTGCCTGGCTGCTATTCACTGAAAAGCTCATTCTGACAAGTAAAACTAGCTAAAATGTGCCTGGCTGCTATTCACTGAAAAGCTCATTCTGAGTACATTTTTAGCATATGTTTGCTCCTGCCGGGTCAGCCGAGCAGCGAATTTCTATTTAACCACCTGCTTTCATGAGAGACCTCAGGGCTGCATGTTTTGAGCCCAGTACTGATCCTGAAAAGCGTTTTCAACCCCACTTACAAGTAAAACTAGCTAAAATGTGTCTGGCTGCTATTCACTGAAAAGCTCATTCTGTGTACATTTTTGGCATACGTTTGCTCCTGCCGGGTCAGCCGAGCAGCGAATTTCTATTTAACCACCTGCTTTCATGAGAGACCTCAGGGCTGCATGTTTTGAGCCCAGTACTGATCCTGAAAAGCGTTTTCAACCCCACTTACAAGTAAAACTAGCTAAAATGTGTCTGGCTGCTATTCACTGAAAAGCTCATTCTGTGTACATTTTTGGCATACGTTTGCTCCTGCCGGTTCAGCTGAGCAGCGAATTTCTATTTAACCACCTGCTTTCATGAGAGACCTCAGGGCTGCATGTTTTGAGACCAGTACTGAGCCTGAAAAGCGTTTCCAACCCCACTTACAAGTAAAACTAGCTAAAATGTGCCTGGCTGCTATTCACTGAAAAGCTCATTCTGTGTACATTTTTAGCATACGTTTGCTCCTGCCGGGTCAGCTGAGCAGCGAATTTCTATTTAACCACCTGCTATCATGAGAGACCTCAGGGCTGCATGTTTTGAGCCCAGTACTGATCCTGAAAAGCGTTTCCAACCCCACTTACAAGTAAAACTAGCTAAAATGTGCCTGGCTGCTATTCACTGAAAAGCTCATTCTGTGTACATTTTTAGGCATACGTTTGCTCCTGCCGGGTCAGCTGAGCAGCGAATGTCTATTTAACCACCTGCTATCATGAGAGACCTCAGGGCTGCATGTTTTGAGCCCAGTACTGATCCTGAAAAGCGTTTCCAACCCCACTTACAAGTAAAACTAGCTAAAATGTGCTTGGCTGCTATTCACCGGAAAGCTCATTCTGAGTACATTTTTAGCATACGTTTGCTCCTGCCGGGTCAGCTGAGAAGCAAATTTCTATTTAACAACCTGCTATCATGAGAGACCCCAGGGCTGCATGTTTTGATCCCAGTATTGATCCTGAAAAGCGTTTCCAACCCCACTTACAAGTAAAACTAGCTAAAATGTGCCTGGCTGCTATTCACTGAAAAGCTCATTCTGAGTACATTTTTGGCATACGTTTGCTCCTGCCGGGTCAGCTGAGCAGCGAATTTCTATTTAACCACCTGCTATCATGAGAGACCTCAGGGCTGCATGTTTTGAGCCCAGTACTGATCCTGAAAAGCGTTTCCAACCCCACTTACAAGTAAAACTAGCTAAAATGTGCCTGGCTGCTATTCACTGAAAAGCTCATTCTGTGTACATTTTTGGCATACGTTTGCTCCTGCCGGGTCAGCTGAGCAGCGAATTTCTATTTAACCACCTGCTTTCATGAGAGACCTCAGGGCTGCATGTTTTCAGCCCAGTACTGAGGCTGAAAAGCATTTCCAACCCTACTTACAAGTAAAACTAGCTAAAATGTGCCTGGCTTCTCTTCACTGAAAAGCTCATTCTGAGTACATTTTTAGCATACGTTTGCTCCTGCCGGGTCAGCTGAGCAGTGAATTTCTATTTAACCACCTGCTATCATGAGAGACCTCAGGGCTGCATGTTTTGAGCCCAGTACTGATCCTGAAAAGCGTTTCCAACCCCACTTACAAGTAAAACTAGCTAAAATGTGCCTGGCTGCTATTCACTGAAAAGCTCATTCTGTGTACATTTTTGGCATACGTTTGCTCCTGCCGGGTCAGCTGAGAAGCGAATTTCTATTTAACCACCTGCTTTCATGAGAGACCTCAGGGCTGCATGTTTAAGCCCAGTTCCTCTCCTGAAAAGCGTTTCCAACCCCACTTACAAGTAAAACTAGCTAAAATGTGCCTGGCTGCTATTCACTGAAAAGCTAATTCTGTGTACATTTTTAGCATACGTTTGCTCCTGCCGGGTCAGCTGAGCAGCGAATTTCTATTTAACCACCTGCTATCATGAGAGACCTCAGGGCTGCATGTTTTGAGCCCAGTATTGATTCTGAAAAGCGTTTCCAACCCCACTTACAAGTAAAACTAGCTAAAATGTGCCTGGCTTCTCTTTACTGAAAAGCTCATTCTGAGTACATTTTTAGCATACGTTTGCTCCTGCCGGGTCAGCTGAGCAGCGAATTTCTATTTAACCACCTGCTATCATGAGAGACCCCAGGGCTGCATGTTTTGAGCCCAGTATTGATCCTGAAAAGCGTTTCCAACCCCACTTACAAGTAAAACTAGCTAAAATGTGCCTGGCTTCTCTTCACTGAAAAGCTCATTCTGAGTACATTTTTAGCATACGTTTGCTCCTGCCGGGTCAGCTGAGCAGCGAATTTCTATTTAACCACCTGCTATCATGAGAGACCCCAGGGCTGCATGTTTTGAGCCCAGTATTGATCCTGAAAAGCGTTTCCAACCCCATTTACAAGTAAAACTAGCTAAAATGTGCCTGGCTGCTATTCACTGAAAAGCTCATTCTGTGTACATTTTTGGCATACGTTTGCTCCTACCGGGTCAGCTGAGCAGCAAATTTCTATTTAACCATCTGCTTTCATGAGAGACCTCAGGGCTGCATGTTTTGAGCCCAGTACTGAGCCTGAAAAGCATTTCCAACCCCACTTACAAGTAAAACTAGCTAAAATGTGCCTGGCTGCTCTTCACTGAAAAGCTCATTCTGAGTACATTTTTGGCATACGTTTGCTCCTGCCGGGTCAGCTGAGCAGCAAATTTCTATTTAACCACCTGCTATCATGAGAGACCTCAGGGCTGCATGTTTTGAGCCCAGTATTGATCCTGAAAAGCATTTCCAACCCCACTTACAAGTAAAACTAGCTAAAATGTGCCTGGCTGCTATTCACTGAAAAGCTCATTCTGAGTACATTTTTAGCATACGTTTGCTCCTGCCGGGTCAGCTGAGCAGCGAATTTCTATTTAACCACCTGCTATCATGAGAGACCTCAGGGCTGCATGTTTTGAGCCCAGTACTGATCCTGAAAAGCGTTTCCAACCCCACTTACAAGTAAAACTAGCTAAAATGTGCCTGGCTGCTATTCACTGAAAAGCTCATTCTGTGTACATTTTTGGCATACGTTTGCTCCTACCGGGTCAGCTGAGCAGCGAATTTCTATTTAACCATCTGCTTTCATGAGAGACCTCAGGGCTGCATGTTTTGAGCCCAGTACTGAGCCTGAAGAGCATTTCCAACCCCACTTACAAGTAAAACTAGCTAAAATGTGCCTGGCTTCTCTTCACTGAAAAGCTCATTCTGAGTACATTTTTAGCATACGTTTGCTCCTGCCGGGTCAGCTGAGCAGCGAATTTCTATTTAACCACCTGCTATCATGAGAGACCTCAGGGCTGCATGTTTTGAGCCCAGTACTGATCCTGAAAAGCGTTTCCAACCCCACTTACAAGTAAAACTAGCTCAAATGTGCCTGGCTTCTCTTCACTGAAAAGCTCATTCTGTGTACATTTTTAGCATACGTTTGCTCCTACCGGGTCAGCTGAGCAGCGAATTTCTATTTAACCACCTGCTATCATGAGAGACCTCAGGGCTGCATGTTTTGAGCCCAGTACTGATCCTGAAAAGCATTTCCAACCCCACTTAAGTAAAACTAGCTAAAATGTGCCTGGCTGCTATTCACTGAAAAGCTCATTCTGTGTACATTTTTGGCATACGTTTGCTCCTACCGGGTCAGCTGAGCAGCGAATTTCTATTTAACCACCTGCTATCATGAGAGACCTCAGGGCTGCATGTTTTGAGCCCAGTACTGATCCTGAAAGGCGTTTCCAACCCCACTTACAAGTAAAACTAGCTAAAATGTGCCTGGCTGCTATTCACTAAAAAGCTCATTCTGTGTACATTTTTGGCATACGTTTGCTCCTGCCGGGTCAGCTGAGCAGCGAATTTCTATTTAACCACCTGCTATCATGAGAGACCTCAGGGCTGCATGTTTTGAGCCCAGTATTGATCCTGAAAAGCGTTTCCAACCCCACTTACAAGTAAAACTAGCTAAAATGTGCCTGGCTTCTTTTCACTGAAAAGCTCATTCTGAGTACATTTTTAGCATACGTTTGCTCCTGCCGGGTCAGCTGAGCAGCGAATTTCTATTTAACCACCTGCTATCATGAGAGACCCCAGGGCTGCATGTTTTGAGCCCAGTATTGATCCTGAAAAGCGTTTCCAACTCCACTTACAAGTAAAACTAGCTAAAATGTGCCTGGCTGCTATTCACTTGAAAGCTCATTCTGAGTACATTTTTAGCATACGTTTGCTCCTGCCGGGTCAGCTGAGCAGCGAATTTCTATTTAACCACCTGCTATCATGAGAGACCTCAGGGCTGCATGTTTTGAGCCCAGTACTGATCCTGAAAAGCATTTCCAACCCACTTAAGTAAAACTAGCTAAAATGTGCCTGGCTGCTATTCACTGAAAAGCTCATTCTGTGTACATTTTTGGCATACGTTTGCTCCTACCGGGTCAGCTGAGCAGCAAATTTCTATTTAACCACCTGCTATCATGAGAGACCTCAGGGCTGCATGTTTTGAGCCCAGTACTGATCCTGAAAAGCGTTTCCAACCCCACTTACAAGTAAAACTAGCTAAAATGTGCCTGGCTGCTATTCACTAAAAAGCTCATTCTGTGTACATTTTTGGCATACGTTTGCTCCTGCCGGGTCAGCTGAGCAGCGAATTTCTATTTAACCACCTGCTATCATGAGAGACCTCATGGCTGCATGTTTTGAGCCCAGTATTGATCCTGAAAAGCGTTTCCAACCCCACTTACAAGTAAAACTAGCTAAAATGTGCCTGGCTTCTTTTCACTGAAAAGCTCATTCTGAGTACATTTTTAGCATACGTTTGCTCCTGCCGGGTCAGCTGAGCAGCGAATTTCTATTTAACCACCTGCTATCATGAGAGACCCCAGGGCTGCATGTTTTGAGCCCAGTATTGATCCTGAAAAGCGTTTCCAACCCCACTTACAAGTAAAACTAGCTAAAATGTGCCTGGCTGCTATTCACTGAAAAGCTCATTCTGAGTACATTTTTAGCATACGTTTGCTCCTGCCGGGTCAGCTGAGCAGCGAATTTCTATTTAACCACCTGCTATCATAAGAGACCTCAGGGCTGCATGTTTTGAGCCCAGTACTGATCCTGAAAAGCGTTAACCCCACTTACAAGTAAAACTAGCTAAAATGTGCCAGGCTGCTATTCACTGAAAATCTCATTCTGTGTACATTTTTAGCATACGTTTGCTCCTGCCGGGTCAGCTGAGCAGCGAATTTTTATTTAACCACCTGCTATCATGAGAGACCTCAGGGCTGCATGTTTTGAGCCCAGTACTGATCCTGAAAAGCCTTTCCAACCCCACTTACAAGTAAAACTAGCTAAAATGTGCAGGCTGCTATTTCACTGAAAAGCTCATTCTGTGTACATTTTTGGCATACGTTTGCTCCTACCGGGTCAGCTGAGCAGCAAATTTCTATTTAACCATCTGCTTTCATGAGAGACCTCAGGGCTGCATTTTTTGAGCCCAGTACTGATCCTGAAAAGCGTTTCCAACCCCACTAACAAGTAAAACTAGCTAAAATGTGCCTGGCTGCTATTCACTGAAAAGCTCATTCTGTGTACATTTTTGGCATACGTTTGCTCCTACCGGGTCAGCTGAGCAGCGAATTTCTATTTAACCATCTGCTTTCATGAGAGACCTCAGGGCTGCATGTTTTGAGCCCAGTACTGAGCCTGAAAAGCATTTCCAACCCCACTTACAAGTAAAACTAGCTAAAATGTGCCTGGCTTCTCTTCACTGAAAAGCTCATTCTGAGTACATTTTTAGCATACGTTTGCTCCTGCCGGGTCAGCTGAGCAGCGAATTTCTATTTAACCACCTGCTATCATGAGAGACCTCAGGGCTGCATGTTTTGAGCCCAGTACTGATCCTGAAAAGCGTTTCCAACCCCACTTACAAGTAAAACTAGCTAAAATGTGCCTGGCTTCTCTTCACTGAAAAGCTCATTCTGTGTACATTTTTAGCATACGTTTGCTCCTGCCGGGTCAGCTGAGCAGCGAATTTCTATTTAACCACCTGCTATCATGAGAGACCTCAGGGCTGCATGTTTTGAGCCCAGTACTGATCCTGAAAAGCGTTTCCAACCCCACTTACAATTAAAACTAGCTAAAATGTGCCTGGCTGCTATTCACTGAAAAGCTCATTCTGTGTACATTTTTGGCATACGTTTGCTCCTGCCGGGTCAGCTGAGCAGCGAATATCTATTTAACCACCTGCTTTCATGAGAGACCTCAGGGCTGCATGTTTTGAGCCCAGTACTGAGGCTGAAAAGCATTTCCAACCCTACTTACAAGTAAAACTAGCTAAAATGTGCCTGGCTTCTCTTCACTGAAAAGCTCATTCTGTGTACATTTTTGGCATACGTTTGCTCCTACCGGGTCAGCTGAGCAGCGAATTTCTATTTAACCACCTGCTATCATGAGAGACCTCAGGGCTGCATGTTTTGAGCCCAGTACTGATCCTG
The DNA here is from genome assembly GCF_964263255.1 of Lissotriton vulgaris. NCBI lineage: Eukaryota > Metazoa > Chordata > Amphibia > Caudata > Salamandridae > Lissotriton > Lissotriton vulgaris. The sequence goes on along the minus strand of NW_028246319.1, from coordinate 67,604 downwards.
AAAAGCATTTCCAACCCCACCTAAGTAAAACTAGCTAAAATGTGCCTGGCTGGTATTCACTGAAAAGCTCATTCTGTGTACATTTTTGGCATACGTTTGCTCCTACCGGGTCAGCTGAGCAGCGAATTTCTATTTAACCACCTGCTTTCATGAGAGACCTCATGGCTGCATGTTTTGAGCCCAGTACTGAGCCTTAAAAGCATTTCCAACCCCACTTACAAGTAAAACTAGCTAAAATGTGCCTAACTTCTCTTCACTGAAAAGCTCATCCTGAGTACATTTTTAGCATACGTTTGCTCCTGCCGGGTCAGCTGAGCAGCAAATTTCTATTTAACCACCTGCTATCATGAGAGACCTCAGTGCTGCATGTTTTGAGCCCAGTACTGATCCTGAAAAGCGTTTCCAACCCCACTGACAAGTAAAACTAGCTAAAATGTGCCTGGCTGCTATTCATTGAAAAGCTCATTCTGTGTACATTTTTAGCATACGTTTGCTCCTGCCGGGTCAGCTGAGCAGCGAATTTCTATTTAACCACCTGCTATCATGAGAGACCTCAGGGCTGCATGTTTTGAGCCCAGTATTGATCCTGAAAAGCGTTTCCAACCCCACTTACAAGTAAAACTAGCTAAAATGTGCCTGGCTGCTATTCACTGAAAAGCTCATTCTGAGTACATTTTTAGCATACGTTTGCTCCTGCCGGGTCAGCTGAGCAGCGAATTTCTATTTAACCACCTGCTATCATGAGAGACCCCAGGGCTGCATGTTTTGAGCCCAGTACTGATCCTGAAAAGCGTTTCCAACCCCACTTACAAGTAAAACTAGCTAAAATGTGCCTGGCTGCTATTCACTGAAAAGCTCATTCTGAGTACATTTTTGGCATACGTTTGCTCCTGCCGGGTCAGCTGAGCAGCGAATTTCTATTTAACCACCTGCTATCATGAGAGACCTCAGGGCTGCATGTTTTGAGCCCAGTACTGATCCTGAAAAGCGTTTCCAACCCCACTTACAAGTAAAACTAGCTAAAATGTGCCTGGCTGCTATTCACTGAAAAGCTCATTCTGTGTACATTTTTGGCATACCTTTGCTCCTACCGGGTCAGCTGAGCAGCGAATTTCTATTTAACCACCTGCTTTCATGAGAGACCTCAGGGCTGCATGTTTTGAGCCCAGTACTGAGCCTGAAAAGCATTTCCAACCCCACTTACAAGTAAAACTAGCTAAAATGTGCCTTGCTTCTCTTCACTGAAAAGCTCATTCTGAGTACATTTTTAGCATACGTTTGCTCCTGCCGGGTCAGCTGAGCAGCGAATTTCTATTTAACCACCTGCTATCATGAGAGACCTCAGTGCTGCATGTTTTGAGCCCAGTACTGATCCTGAAAAGCGTTTCCAACCCCACTTACAAGTAAAACTAGCTAAAATGTGCCTGGCTGCTATTCACTGAAAAGCTCATTCTGTGTACATTTTTGGCATACGTTTGCTCCTGCCGGGTCAGCTGAGCAGCGAATTTCTATTTAACCACCTGCTATCATGAGAGACCTCAGGGCTGCATGTTTTGAGCCCAGTACTGATCCTGAAAAGCGTTTCCAACCCCACTTACAAGTAAAACTAGCTAAAATGTGCCTGGCTGCTTTTCACTGAAAAGCTCATTCTGTGTACATTTTTGGCATACGTTTGCTCCTACCGGGTCAGCTGAGCAGCGAATTTCTATTTAACCACCTGCTTTCATGAGAGACCTCAGGGCTGCATGTTTTGAGCCCAGTACTGAGCCTGAAAAGCATTTCCAACCCCACTTACAAGTAAAACTAGCTAAAATGTGCCTGGCTTCTCTTCACTGAAAAGCTCATTCTGAGTACATTTTTAGCATACGTTTGCTCCTGCCGGGTCAGCTGAGCAGCGAATTTCTATTTAACCACCTGCTATCATGAGAGACCTCAGTGCTGCATGTTTTGAGCCCAGTACTGATCCTGAAAAGCGTTTCCAACCCCACTTACAAGTAAAACTAGCTAAAATGTGCCTGGCTTCTCTTCACTGAAAAGCTCATTCTGAGTACATTTTTGGCATACGTTTGCTCCTGCCGGGTCAGCTGAGCAGCGAATTTCTATTTAACCACCTGCTTTCATGAGAGACCTCAGGGCTGCATGTTTTGAGCCCAGTACTGAGCCTGAAAAGCATTTCCAACCCCACTTACAAGTAAAACTAGCTAAAATGTGCCTGGCTTCTCTTCACTGAAAAGCTCATTCTGAGTACATTTTTGGCATACGTTTGCTCCTGCTGGGTTAGCTGAGCAGCGAATTTCTATTTAACCACCTGCTATGATGAGAGACCTCAGGGCTGCATGTTTTGAGCCCAGTACTGATCCTGAAAAGCGTTTCCAACCCCACTTACAAGTAAAACTAGCTAAAATGTGCCTGGCTGCTATTCACTGAAAAGCTCATTCTGAGTAAATTTTTAGCATACGTTTGGTCCTACCGGGTCAGCTGAGCAGTGTATTTCTATTTAACCACCTGCTTTCATGAGAGACCTCAGGGCTGCATGTTTTGAGCCCAGTACTGAGCCTGAAAAGCGTTTCCAACCCCACTTCAAGTAAAACTAGCTAAAATGTGCCTGGCTGCTATTCACTGAAAAGCTCATTCTGAGTACATTTTTAGCATATGTTTGCTCCTGCCGGGTCAGCTGAGCAGCGAATTTCTATTTAACCACCTGCTTTCATGAGAGACCTCAGGGCTGCATGTTTTGAGCCCAGTACTGAGCCTGAAAAGCGTTTCCACCCCCACTTACAAGTAAAACTAGCTAAAATGTGCCTGGCTGCTATTCACTGAAAAGCTCATTCTGTGTACATTTTTAGCATACGTTTGCTCCTGCCGGGTCAGCTGAGCAGCGAATTTCTATTTAACCACCTGCTATCATGAGAGACCTCAGGGCTGCATGTTTTGAGCCCAGTACTGATCCTGAAAAGCGTTTCCAACCCCACTTACAAGTAAAACTAGCTAAAATGTGCCTGGCTGCTATTCACTGAAAAGCTCATTCTGTGTACATTTTTGGCATACGTTTGCTCCTGCCGGGTCAGCTGAGCAGCGAATTTCTATTTAACCACCTGCTTTCATGAGAGACCTCAGGGCTGCATGTTTTGAGCCCAGTACTGATCCTGAAAAGCATTTCCAACCCCACTTACAAGTAAAACTAGCTAAAATGTGCCTGGCTTCTCTTCACTGAAAAGCTCATTCTGTGTACATTTTTGGCATACGTTTGCTCCTACCGGGTCAGCTGAGCAGCGAATTTCTATTTAACCACCTGCTATCATGAGAGACCTCAGGGCTGCATGTTTTGAGCCCAGTACTGATCCTGAAAAGCATTTCCAACCCCACTTACAAGTAAAACTAGCTAAAATGTGCCTGGCTTCTCTTCACTGAAAAGCTCATTCTGAGTACATTTTTGGCATACGTTTGCTCCTGCCGGGTCAGCTGAGCAGCGAATTTCTATTTAACCACCTGCTATCATGAGAGACCTCAGGGCTGCATGTTTTGAGCCCAGTACTGATCCTGAAAAGCGTTTCCAACCCCACTTACAAGTAAAACTAGCTAAAATGTGCCTGGCTTCTATTCACTGAAAAGCTCATTCTGAGTACATTTTTAGCATACGTTTGCTCCTGCCGGGTCAGCTGAGCAGCGAAATTCTATTTAACCACCTGCTATCATGAGAGACCTCAGGGCTGCATGTTTTGAGCCCAGTACTGATCCTGAAAAGCGTTTCCAACCCCACTTACAAGTACAACTAGCTAAAATGTGCCTGGCTGCTATTCACTGAAAAGCTCATTCTGTGTGCATTTTTGGCATACGTTTGCTCCTGCCGGGTCAGCTGAGCAGCGAATTTCTATTTAACCACCTGCTTTCATGAGAGACCTCAGGGCTGCATGTTTTGAGCGCAGTACTGAGGCTGAAAAGCATTTCCAACCCTACTTACAAGTAAAACTAGCTAAAATGTGCCTGGCTTTTCTTCACTGAAAAGCTCATTCTGTGTACATTTTTGGCATACGTTTGCTCCTACCGGGTCAGCTGAGCAGCGAATTTCTATTTAACCACCTGCTATCATGAGAGACCTCAGGGCTGCATGTTTTGAGCCCAGTACTGATCCTGAAAAGCATTTCCAACCCCACTTACAAGTAAAACTAGCTAAAATGTGCCTGGCTGCTATTCACTGAAAAGCTCATTCTGTGTACATTTTTGGCATACATTTGCTTGAACCGGGTCAGCTGAGCAGCAAATTTCTATTTAACCACCTGCTTTCATGAGAGACCTCAGGGCTGCATGTTTTGAGCCCAGTACTGAGCCTGAAAAGCATTTCCAACCCCACTTACAAGTAAAACTAGCTAAAATGTGCCTAGCTTCTCTTCACTGAAAAGCTCATTCTGAGTACATTTTTAGCATACGTTTGCTCCTGCCGGGTCAGCTGAGCAGCGAATTTCTATTTAACCAACTGCTATCATGAGAGACCTCAGGGCTGCATGTTTTGAGCCCAGTACTGATCCTGAAAAGCGTTTCCAACCCCACTTACAAGTAAAACTAGCTAAAATGTGCCTGGCTGCTATTCACTGAAAAGCTCATTCTGTGTACATTTTTGGCATACGTTTGCTCCTACCGGGTCAGCTGAGCAGCAAATTTCTATTTAACCATCTGCTTTCATGAGAGACCTCAGGGCTGCATGTTTTGAGTCCAGTACTGAGCCTGAAAAGCATTTCCAACCCCACTTACAAGTAAAACTAGCTAAAATGTGCCTGGCTGCTCTTCACTGGAAAAGCTCATTCTGAGTACATTTTTGGCATACGTTTGCTCCTGCCGGGTCAGCTGAGCAGCGAATTTCTATTTAACCACCTGCTATCATGAGAGACCTCAGGGCTGCATGTTTTGAGCCCAGTACTGATCCTGAAAAGCATTTCCAACCCCACTTACAAGTAAAACTAGCTAAAATGTGCCTGGCTGCTATTCACTGAAAAGCTCATTCTGAGTACATTTTTAGCATACGTTTGCTCCTGCCGGGTCAGCTGAGCAGCGAATTTCTATTTAACCACCTGCTATCATGAGAGACCTCAGGGCTGCATGTTTTGAGCCCAGTACTGATCCTGAATAGCGTTTCCAACCCCACTTACAAGTAAAACTAGCTAAAATGTGCCTGGCTGCTATTCACTGAAAAGCTCATTCTGTGTACATTTTTGGCATACGTTTGCTCCTACCGGGTCAGCTGAGCAGCAAATTTCTATTTAACCATCTGCTTTCAATGAGAGACCTCAGGGCTGCATGTTTTCGGCCCAGTACTGAGCCTGAAAAGCGTTTCCAACCCCACTTCAAGTAAAACTAGCTAAAATGTGCCTGGCTGCTATTCACTGAAAAGCTCATTCTGAGTACCTTTTTAGCATACGTTTGCTCCTGCCGGGTCAGCTGAGCAGCGAATTTCTATTTAACCACCTGCTTTCATGAGAGACCTCAGGGCTGCATGTTTTGAGCCCAGTACTGAGCCTGAAAAGCGTTTCCAACCCCACTTACAAGTAAAACTAGCTAAAATGTGCCTGGTTGCTATTCACTGAAAAGCTCATTCTGTGAACATTTTTAGCATGCGTTTGCTCCTGCCGGGTTAGCTGAGCAGCGAATTTCTATTTAACCACCTGCTTTCATGAGAGACCTCAGGGCTGCATGTTTTGAGCCCAGTACTGAGCCTGAAAAGCGTTTCCAACCCCACTTACAAGTAAAACTAGCTAAAATGTGCCTGGTTGCTATTCACTGAAAAGCTCATTCTGTGTACATTTTTAGCATACGTTTGCTCCTGCCGGGTCAGCTGAGCAGCGAATTTCTATTTAACCACCTGCTATCATGAGAGACCTAAGGGCTGCATGTTTTGAGCCCAGTATTGATCCTGAAAAGCGTTTCCAACCCCACTTACAAGAAAAACTAGCTAAAATGTGCCTGGCTTCTCTTCACTGAAAAGCTCATTCTGAGTACATTTTTGGCATACGTTTGCTCCTGCCGGGTCAGCTGAGCAGCGAATTTCTTTTTAACCACCTGCTATCATGAGAGACCTCAGGGCTGCATGTTTTGAGCCCAGTACTGATCCTGAAAAGCGTTTCCAACCCCACTTACAAGTCAAACTAGCTAAAATGTGCCTGGCTGCTATTCACTGAAAAGCTCTTTCTGTGTACATTTTTGGCATACGTTTGCTCCTACCGGGTCAGCTGAGCAGCAAATTTCTATTTAACCATCTGCTTTCATGAGAGACCTCAGGGCTGCATGTTTAGAGCCCAGTACTGAGCCTGAAAAGCATTTCCAACCCCACTTACAAGTAAAACTAGCTAAAATGTGCCTGGCTGCTCTTCACTGAAAAGCTCATTCTGAGTAAATTTTTGGCATACGTTTGCTCCTGCCTGGTCAGCTGAGCAGCGAATTTCTATTTAACCACCTGCTATCATGAGAGACCTCAGGGCTGCATGTATTGAGCCCAGTACTGATCCAGAAAAGCATTTCCAACCCCACTTACAAGTAAAACTAGCTAAAATGTGCCTGGCTGCTATTCACTGAAAAGCTCATTCTGAGTACATTTTTAGCATACGTTTGCTCCTGCCGGGTCAGCTGAGCAGCGAATTTCTATTTAACCACCTGCTATCATGAGAGACCTCAGGGCTGCATGTTTTGAGCCCAGTACTGATCCTGAAAAGCGTTTCCAACCCCACTTACAAGTAAAACTAGCTAAAATGTGCCTGGCTTCTCTTCACTGAAAAGCTCATTCTGTGTACATTTTTAGCATACGTTTGCTCCTGCCGGGTCAGCTGAGCAGCAAATTTCTATTTAACCACCTGCTATCATGAGAGACCTCAGGGCTGCATGTTTTGAGCCCAGTACTGATCCTGAAAAGCGTTTCCAACCCCACTTACAAGTAAAACTAGCTAAAATGTGCCTGGCTGCTATTCACTGAAAAGCTCATTCTGTGTACATTTTTGGCATACGTTTGCTCCTGCCGGGTCAGCTGAGCAGCGAATTTCTATTTAACCACCTGCTTTCATGAGAGACCTCAGGGCTGCATGTTTTGAGCCCAGTATTGATCCTGAAAAGCGTTTCCAACCCCACTTACAAGAAAAACTAGCTAAAATGTGCCTGGCTTCTCTTCACTGAAAAGCTCATTCTGAGTACATTTTTGGCATACGTTTGCTCCTGCCGGGTCAGCTGAGCAGCGAATTTCTTTTTAACCACCTGCTATCATGAGAGACCTCAGGGCTGCATGTTTTGAGCCCAGTACTGATCCAGAAAAGCATTTCCAACCCCACTTACAAGTAAAACTAGCTAAAATGTGCCTGGCTGCTATTCACTGAAAAGCTCATTCTGAGTACATTTTTAGCATACGTTTGCTCCTGCCGGGTCAGCTGAGCAGCGAATTTCTATTTAACCACCTGCTATCATGAGAGACCTCAGGGCTGCATGTTTTGAGCCCAGTACTGAGCCTGAAAAGCGTTTCCAACCCCACTTACAAGTAAAACTAGCTAAAATGTGCCTGGCTGCTATTCACTGAAAAGCTCATTCTGTGTACATTTTTAGCATACGTTTGCTCCTGCCGGGTCAGCTGAGCAGCGAATTTCTATTTAACCACCTGCTATCATGAGAGACCTCAGGGCTGCATGTTTTGAGCCCAGTATTGATCCTGAAAAGCGTTTCCAACCCCACTTACAAGTAAAACTAGCTAAAATGTGCCTGGCTGCTATTCACTGAAAAGCTCATTCTGAGTACCTTTTTAGCATACGTTTGCTCCTGCCGGGTCAGCTGAGCAGCGAATTTCTATTTAACCACCTGCTTTCATGAGAGTCCTCAGGGCTGCATGTTTTGAGCCCAGTACGAGCCTGAAAAGCGTTTCCAACCCCACTTACAAGTAAAACTAGCTAAAATGTGCCTGGTTGCTATTCACTGAAAAGCTCATTCTGTGAACATTTTTAGCATGCGTTTGCTCCTGCCGGGTTAGCTGAGCAGCGAATTTCTATTTAACCACCTGCTTTCATGAGAGACCTCAGGGCTGCATGTTTTGAGCCCAGTACTGAGCCTGAAAAGCGTTTCCAACCCCACTTACAAGTAAAACTAGCTAAAATGTGCCTGGTTGCTATTCACTGAAAAGCTCATTCTGTGTACATTTTTAGCATACGTTTGCTCCTGCCGGGTCAGCTGAGCAGCGAATTTCTATTTAACCACCTGCTATCATGAGAGACCTAAGGGCTGCATGTTTTGAGCCCAGTATTGATCCTGAAAAGCGTTTCCAACCCCACTTACAAGTAAAACTAGCTAAAATGTGCCTGGCTTCTCTTCACTGAAAAGCTCATTCTGAGTACATTTTTATCATACGTTTGCTCCTGCCGGGTCAGCTGAGCAGCGAATTCTATTTAACCACCTGCTATCATGAGAGACCTCAGGGCTGCATGTTTTGAGCCCAGTACTGATCCTGAAAAGCGTTTCCAACCCCACTTACAAGTAAAACTAGCTAAAATGTGCCTGGCTGCTATCCACTGAAAAGCTCATTCTGTGTACATTTTTGGCATACGTTTGCTCCTGCCGGGTCAGCTGAGCAGCGAATTTCTATTTAACCACCTGCTTTCATGAGAGACCTCAGGGCTGCATGTTTTGAGCCCAGTACTGAGGCTGAAAAGCATTTCCAACCCTACTTACAAGTAAAACTAGCTAAAATGTGCCTGGCTTCTCTTCACTGAAAAGCTCATTCTGTGTACATTTTTGGCATACGTTTGCTCCTACCGGGTCAGCTGAGCAGCGAATTTCTATTTAACCACCTGCTATCATGAGATACCTCAGGGCTGCATGTTTTGAGCCCAGTACTGATCCTGAAAAGCATTTCCAACCCCACTTACAAGTAAAACTAGCTAAAATGTGCCTGGCTGCTATTCACTGAAAAGCTCATTCTGTGTACATTTTTGGCATACATTTGCTCCTACCGGGTCAGCTGAGCAGCGAATTTCTATTTAACCACCTGCTTTCATGAGAGACCTCAGGGCTGCATGTTTTGAGCCCAGTACTGAGCCTGAAAAGCATTTCCAACACCACTTACAAGTAAAACTAGCTAAAATGTGCCTAGCCTTTCTTTACTGAAAAGCTCATTCTGAGTACATTTTTAGCATACGTTTGCTCCTGCCGGGTCAGCTGAGCAGCGAATTTCTATTTAACCACCTGCTATCATGAGAGACCTCAGGGCTGCATGTTTTGAGCCCAGTACTGATCCTGAAAAGCGTTTCCAACCCCACTTACAAGTAAAACTAGCTAAAATGTGCCTGGCTGCTATTCACTGAAAAGCTCATTCTGTGTACATTTTTGGCATACGTTTGCTCCTACAGGGTCAGCTGAGCAGCAAATTTCTATTTAACCATCTGCTTTCATGAGAGACCTCAGGGCTGCATGTTTTGAGTCCAGTACTGAGCCTGAAAAGCATTTCCAACCCCACTTACAAGTAAAACTAGCTAAAATGTGCCTGGTTGCTATTCACTGAAAAGCTCATTCTGTGAACATTTTTAGCATACGTTTGCTCCTGCCGGGTTAGCTGAGCAGCGAATTTCTATTTAACCACCTGCTTTCATGAGAGACCTCAGGGCTGCATGTTTTGAGCCCAGTACTGAGCCTGAAAAGCGTTTCCAACCCCACTTACAAGTAAAACTAGCTAAAATGTGCCTGGTTGCTATTCACTGAAAAGCTCATTCTGTGTACATTTTTGGCATACGTTTGCTCCTGCCGGTTCAGCTGAGCAGCGAATTTCTATTTAACCACCTGCTTTCATGAGAGACCTCAGGGCTGCATGTTTTGAGACCAGTACTGAGCCTGAAAAGCGTTTCCAACCCCACTTACAAGTAAAACTAGCTAAAATGTGCCTGGCTGCTATTCACTGAAAAGCTCATTCTGACAAGTAAAACTAGCTAAAATGTGCCTGGCTGCTATTCACTGAAAAGCTCATTCTGAGTACATTTTTAGCATATGTTTGCTCCTGCCGGGTCAGCCGAGCAGCGAATTTCTATTTAACCACCTGCTTTCATGAGAGACCTCAGGGCTGCATGTTTTGAGCCCAGTACTGATCCTGAAAAGCGTTTTCAACCCCACTTACAAGTAAAACTAGCTAAAATGTGTCTGGCTGCTATTCACTGAAAAGCTCATTCTGTGTACATTTTTGGCATACGTTTGCTCCTGCCGGTTCAGCTGAGCAGCGAATTTCTATTTAACCACCTGCTTTCATGAGAGACCTCAGGGCTGCATGTTTTGAGACCAGTACTGAGCCTGAAAAGCGTTTCCAACCCCACTTACAAGTAAAACTAGCTAAAATGTGCCTGGCTGCTATTCACTGAAAAGCTCATTCTGTGTACATTTTTAGCATACGTTTGCTCCTGCCGGGTCAGCTGAGCAGCGAATTTCTATTTAACCACCTGCTATCATGAGAGACCTCAGGGCTGCATGTTTTGAGCCCAGTACTGATCCTGAAAAGCGTTTCCAACCCCACTTACAAGTAAAACTAGCTAAAATGTGCCTGGCTGCTATTCACTGAAAAGCTCATTCTGTGTACATTTTTAGGCATACGTTTGCTCCTGCCGGGTCAGCTGAGCAGCGAATGTCTATTTAACCACCTGCTATCATGAGAGACCTCAGGGCTGCATGTTTTGAGCCCAGTACTGATCCTGAAAAGCGTTTCCAACCCCACTTACAAGTAAAACTAGCTAAAATGTGCTTGGCTGCTATTCACCGGAAAGCTCATTCTGAGTACATTTTTAGCATACGTTTGCTCCTGCCGGGTCAGCTGAGAAGCAAATTTCTATTTAACAACCTGCTATCATGAGAGACCCCAGGGCTGCATGTTTTGATCCCAGTATTGATCCTGAATAGCGTTTCCAACCCCACTTACAAGTAAAACTAGCTAAAATGTGCCTGGCTGCTATTCACTGAAAAGCTCATTCTGAGTACATTTTTGGCATACGTTTGCTCCTGCCGGGTCAGCTGAGCAGCAAATTTCTATTTAACCACCTGCTATCATGAGAGACCTCAGGGCTGCATGTTTTGAGCCCAGTACTGATCCTGAAAAGCGTTTCCAACCCCACTTACAAGTAAAACTAGCTAAAATGTGCCTGGCTGCTATTCACAGAAAAGCTCATTCTGTGTACATTTTTGGCATACGTTTGCTCCTGCCGGGTCAGCTGAGCAGCGAATTTCTATTTAACCACCTGCTTTCATGAGAGACCTCAGGGCTGCATGTTTTCAGCCCAGTACTGAGGCTGAAAAGCATTTCCAACCCTACTTACAAGTAAAACTAGCTAAAATGTGCCTGGCTTCTCTTCACTGAAAAGCTCATTCTGAGTACATTTTTAGCATACGTTTGCTCCTGCCGGGTCAGCTGAGCAGTGAATTTCTATTTAACCACCTGCTATCATGAGAGACCTCAGGGCTGCATGTTTTGAGCCCAGTACTGATCCTGAAAAGCGTTTCCAACCCCACTTACAAGTAAAACTAGCTAAAATGTGCCTGGCTGCTATTCACTGAAAAGCTCATTCTGTGTACATTTTTGGCATACGTTTGCTCCTGCCGGGTCAGCTGAGAAGCGAATTTCTATTTAACCACCTGCTTTCATGAGAGACCTCAGGGCTGCATGTTTAAGCCCAGTTCCTCTCCTGAAAAGCGTTTCCAACCCCACTTACAAGTAAAACTAGCTAAAATGTGCCTGGCTGCTATTCACTGAAAAGCTCATTCTGTGTACATTTTTAGCATACGTTTGCTCCTGCCGGGTCAGCTGAGCAGCGAATTTCTATTTAACCACCTGCTATCATGAGAGACCTCAGGGCTGCATGTTTTGAGCCCAGTATTGATTCTGAAAAGCGTTTCCAACCCCACTTACAAGTAAAACTAGCTAAAATGTGCCTGGCTTCTCTTTACTGAAAAGCTCATTCTGAGTACATTTTTAGCATACGTTTGCTCCTGCCGGGTCAGCTGAGCAGCGAATTTCTATTTAACCACCTGCTATCATGAGAGACCCCAGGGCTGCATGTTTTGAGCCCAGTATTGATCCTGAAAAGCGTTTCCAACCCCACTTACAAGTAAAACTAGCTAAAATGTGCCTGGCTTCTCTTCACTGAAAAGCTCATTCTGAGTACATTTTTAGCATACGTTTGCTCCTGCCGGGTCAGCTGAGCAGCGAATTTCTATTTAACCACCTGCTATCATGAGAGACCCCAGGGCTGCATGTTTTGAGCCCAGTATTGATCCTGAAAAGCGTTTCCAACCCCATTTACAAGTAAAACTAGCTAAAATGTGCCTGGCTGCTATTCACTGAAAAGCTCATTCTGTGTACATTTTTGGCATACGTTTGCTCCTACCGGGTCAGCTGAGCAGCAAATTTCTATTTAACCATCTGCTTTCATGAGAGACCTCAGGGCTGCATGTTTTGAGCCCAGTACTGAGCCTGAAAAGCATTTCCAACCCCACTTACAAGTAAAACTAGCTAAAATGTGCCTGGCTGCTCTTCACTGAAAAGCTCATTCTGAGTACATTTTTGGCATACGTTTGCTCCTGCCGGGTCAGCTGAGCAGCAAATTTCTATTTAACCACCTGCTATCATGAGAGACCTCAGGGCTGCATGTTTTGAGCCCAGTACTGATCCTGAAAAGCATTTCCAACCCCACTTACAAGTAAAACTAGCTAAAATGTGCCTGGCTGCTATTCACTAAAAAGCTCATTCTGTGTACATTTTTGGCATACGTTTGCTCCTGCCGGGTCAGCTGAGCAGCGAATTTCTATTTAACCACCTGCTATCATGAGAGACCTCAGGGCTGCATGTTTTGAGCCCAGTATTGATCCTGAAAAGCGTTTCCAACCCCACTTACAAGTAAAACTAGCTAAAATGTGCCTGGCTTCTTTTCACTGAAAAGCTCATTCTGAGTACATTTTTAGCATACGTTTGCTCCTGCCGGGTCAGCTGAGCAGCGAATTTCTATTTAACCACCTGCTATCATGAGAGACCCCAGGGCTGCATGTTTTGAGCCCAGTATTGATCCTGAAAAGCGTTTCCAACTCCACTTACAAGTAAAACTAGCTAAAATGTGCCTGGCTGCTATTCACTTGAAAGCTCATTCTGAGTACATTTTTAGCATACGTTTGCTCCTGCCGGGTCAGCTGAGCAGCGAATTTCTATTTAACCACCTGCTATCATGAGAGACCTCAGGGCTGCATGTTTTGAGCCCAGTACTGATCCTGAAAAGCATTTCCAACCCACTTAAGTAAAACTAGCTAAAATGTGCCTGGCTGCTATTCACTGAAAAGCTCATTCTGTGTACATTTTTGGCATACGTTTGCTCCTACCGGGTCAGCTGAGCAGCAAATTTCTATTTAACCACCTGCTATCATGAGAGACCTCAGGGCTGCATGTTTTGAGCCCAGTACTGATCCTGAAAAGCGTTTCCAACCCCACTTACAAGTAAAACTAGCTAAAATGTGCCTGGCTGCTATTCACTAAAAAGCTCATTCTGTGTACATTTTTGGCATACGTTTGCTCCTGCCGGGTCAGCTGAGCAGCGAATTTCTATTTAACCACCTGCTGTCATGAGAGACCTCATGGCTGCATGTTTTGAGCCCAGTATTGATCCTGAAAAGCGTTTCCAACCCCACTTACAAGTAAAACTAGCTAAAATGTGCCTGGCTTCTTTTCACTGAAAAGCTCATTCTGAGTACATTTTTAGCATACGTTTGCTCCTGCCGGGTCAGCTGAGCAGCGAATTTCTATTTAACCACCTGCTATCATGAGAGACCCCAGGGCTGCATGTTTTGAGCCCAGTATTGATCCTGAAAAGCGTTTCCAACCCCACTTACAAGTAAAACTAGCTAAAATGTGCCTGGCTGCTATTCACTGAAAAGCTCATTCTGAGTACATTTTTAGCATACGTTTGCTCCTGCCGGGTCAGCTGAGCAGCGAATTTCTATTTAACCACCTGCTATCATAAGAGACCTCAGGGCTGCATGTTTTGAGCCCAGTACTGATCCTGAAAAGCGTTAACCCCACTTACAAGTAAAACTAGCTAAAATGTGCCAGGCTGCTATTCACTGAAAATCTCATTCTGTGTACATTTTTAGCATACGTTTGCTCCTGCCGGGTCAGCTGAGCAGCGAATTTTTATTTAACCACCTGCTATCATGAGAGACCTCAGGGCTGCATGTTTTGAGCCCAGTACTGATCCTGAAAAGCCTTTCCAACCCCACTTACAAGTAAAACTAGCTAAAATGTGCAGGCTGCTATTTCACTGAAAAGCTCATTCTGTGTACATTTTTGGCATACGTTTGCTCCTACCGGGTCAGCTGAGCAGCAAATTTCTATTTAACCATCTGCTTTCATGAGAGACCTCAGGGCTGCATTTTTTGAGCCCAGTACTGATCCTGAAAAGCGTTTCCAACCCCACTAACAAGTAAAACTAGCTAAAATGTGCCTGGCTGCTATTCACTGAAAAGCTCATTCTGTGTACATTTTTGGCATACGTTTGCTCCTACCGGGTCAGCTGAGCAGCGAATTTCTATTTAACCATCTGCTTTCATGAGAGACCTCAGGGCTGCATGTTTTGAGCCCTGTACTGAGCCTGAAAAGCATTTCCAACCCCACTTACAAGTAAAACTAGCTAAAATGTGCCTGGCTTCTCTTCACTGAAAAGCTCATTCTGAGTACATTTTTAGCATACGTTTGCTCCTGCCGGGTCAGCTGAGCAGCGAATTTCTATTTAACCACCTGCTATCATGAGAGACCTCAGGGCTGCATGTTTTGAGCCCAGTACTGATCCTGAAAAGCGTTTCCAACCCCACTTACAAGTAAAACTAGCTAAAATGTGCCTGGCTTCTCTTCACTGAAAAGCTCATTCTGTGTACATTTTTAGCATACGTTTGCTCCTGCCGGGTCAGCTGAGCAGCGAATTTCTATTTAACCACCTGCTATCATGAGAGACCTCAGGGCTGCATGTTTTGAGCCCAGTACTGATCCTGAAAAGCGTTTCCAACCCCACTTACAAGTAAAACTAGCTAAAATGTGCCTGGCTGCTATTCACTGAAAAGCTCATTCTGTGTACATTTTTGGCATACGTTTGCTCCTGCCGGGTCAGCTGAGCAGCGAATATCTATTTAACCACCTGCTTTCATGAGAGACCTCAGGGCTGCATGTTTTGAGCCCAGTACTGAGGCTGAAAAGCATTTCCAACCCTACTTACAAGTAAAACTAGCTAAAATGTGCCTGGCTTCTCTTCACTGAAAAGCTCATTCTGTGTACATTTTTGGCATACGTTTGCTCCTACCGGGTCAGCTGAGCAGCGAATTTCTATTTAACCACCTGCTATCATGAGAGACCTCAGGGCTGCATGTTTTGAGCCCAGTACTGATCCTGAAAAGCATTTCCAACCCCACCTAAGTAAAACTAGCTAAAATGTGCCTGGCTGGTATTCACTGAAAAGCTCATTCTGTGTACATTTTTGGCATACGTTTGCTCCTACCGGGTCAGCTGAGCAGCGAATTTCTATTTAACCACCTGCTTTCATGAGAGACCTCATGGCTGCATGTTTTGAGCCCAGTACTGAGCCTTAAAAGCATTTCCAACCCCACTTACAAGTAAAACTAGCTAAAATGTGCCTAACTTCTCTTCACTGAAAAGCTCATCCTGAGTACATTTTTAGCATACGTTTGCTCCTGCCGGGTCAGCTGAGCAGCAAATTTCTATTTAACCACCTGCTATCATGAGAGACCTCAGTGCTGCATGTTTTGAGCCCAGTACTGATCCTGAAAAGCGTTTCCAACCCCACTGACAAGTAAAACTAGCTAAAATGTGCCTGGCTGCTATTCATTGAAAAGCTCATTCTGTGTACATTTTTAGCATACGTTTGCTCCTGCCGGGTCAGCTGAGCAGCGAATTTCTATTTAACCACCTGCTATCATGAGAGACCTCAGGGCTGCATGTTTTGAGCCCAGTATTGATCCTGAAAAGCGTTTCCAACCCCACTTACAAGTAAAACTAGCTAAAATGTGCCTGGCTGCTATTCACTGAAAAGCTCATTCTGAGTACATTTTTAGCATACGTTTGCTCCTGCCGGGTCAGCTGAGCAGCGAATTTCTATTTAACCACCTGCTATCATGAGAGACCCCAGGGCTGCATGTTTTGAGCCCAGTACTGATCCTGAAAAGCGTTTCCAACCCCACTTACAAGTAAAACTAGCTAAAATGTGCCTGGCTGCTATTCACTGAAAAGCTCATTCTGAGTACATTTTTGGCATACGTTTGCTCCTGCCGGGTCAGCTGAGCAGCGAATTTCTATTTAACCACCTGCTATCATGAGAGACCTCAGGGCTGCATGTTTTGAGCCCAGTACTGATCCTGAAAAGCGTTTCCAACCCCACTTACAAGTAAAACTAGCTAAAATGTGCCTGGCTGCTATTCACTGAAAAGCTCATTCTGTGTACATTTTTGGCATACCTTTGCTCCTACCGGGTCAGCTGAGCAGCGAATTTCTATTTAACCACCTGCTTTCATGAGAGACCTCAGGGCTGCATGTTTTGAGCCCAGTACTGAGCCTGAAAAGCATTTCCAACCCCACTTACAAGTAAAACTAGCTAAAATGTGCCTTGCTTCTCTTCACTGAAAAGCTCATTCTGAGTACATTTTTAGCATACGTTTGCTCCTGCCGGGTCAGCTGAGCAGCGAATTTCTATTTAACCACCTGCTATCATGAGAGACCTCAGTGCTGCATGTTTTGAGCCCAGTACTGATCCTGAAAAGCGTTTCCAACCCCACTTACAAGTAAAACTAGCTAAAATGTGCCTGGCTGCTATTCACTGAAAAGCTCATTCTGTGTACATTTTTGGCATACGTTTGCTCCTGCCGGGTCAGCTGAGCAGCGAATTTCTATTTAACCACCTGCTATCATGAGAGACCTCAGGGCTGCATGTTTTGAGCCCAGTACTGATCCTGAAAAGCGTTTCCAACCCCACTTACAAGTAAAACTAGCTAAAATGTGCCTGGCTGCTTTTCACTGAAAAGCTCATTCTGTGTACATTTTTGGCATACGTTTGCTCCTACCGGGTCAGCTGAGCAGCGAATTTCTATTTAACCACCTGCTTTCATGAGAGACCTCAGGGCTGCATGTTTTGAGCCCAGTACTGAGCCTGAAAAGCATTTCCAACCCCACTTACAAGTAAAACTAGCTAAAATGTGCCTGGCTTCTCTTCACTGAAAAGCTCATTCTGAGTACATTTTTAGCATACGTTTGCTCCTGCCGGGTCAGCTGAGCAGCGAATTTCTATTTAACCACCTGCTATCATGAGAGACCTCAGTGCTGCATGTTTTGAGCCCAGTACTGATCCTGAAAAGCGTTTCCAACCCCACTTACAAGTAAAACTAGCTAAAATGTGCCTGGCTTCTCTTCACTGAAAAGCTCATTCTGAGTACATTTTTGGCATACGTTTGCTCCTGCCGGGTCAGCTGAGCAGCGAATTTCTATTTAACCACCTGCTTTCATGAGAGACCTCAGGGCTGCATGTTTTGAGCCCAGTACTGAGCCTGAAAAGCATTTCCAACCCCACTTACAAGTAAAACTAGCTAAAATGTGCCTGGCTTCTCTTCACTGAAAAGCTCATTCTGAGTACATTTTTGGCATACGTTTGCTCCTGCTGGGTTAGCTGAGCAGCGAATTTCTATTTAACCACCTGCTATGATGAGAGACCTCAGGGCTGCATGTTTTGAGCCCAGTACTGATCCTGAAAAGCGTTTCCAACCCAACTTACAAGTAAAACTAGCTAAAATGTGCCTGGCTGCTATTCACTGAAAAGCTCATTCTGAGTAAATTTTTAGCATACGTTTGGTCCTACCGGGTCAGCTGAGCAGCGTATTTCTATTTAACCACCTGCTTTCATGAGAGACCTCAGGGCTGCATGTTTTGAGCCCAGTACTGAGCCTGAAAAGCGTTTCCAACCCCACTTCAAGTAAAACTAGCTAAAATGTGCCTGGCTGCTATTCACTGAAAAGCTCATTCTGAGTACATTTTTAGCATATGTTTGCTCCTGCCGGGTCAGCTGAGCAGCGAATTTCTATTTAACCACCTGCTTTCATGAGAGACCTCAGGGCTGCATGTTTTGAGCCCAGTACTGAGCCTGAAAAGCGTTTCCACCCCCACTTACAAGTAAAACTAGCTAAAATGTGCCTGGCTGCTATTCACTGAAAAGCTCATTCTGTGTACATTTTTAGCATACGTTTGCTCCTGCCGGGTCAGCTGAGCAGCGAATTTCTATTTAACCACCTGCTATCATGAGAGACCTCAGGGCTGCATGTTTTGAGCCCAGTACTGATCCTGAAAAGCGTTTCCAACCCCACTTACAAGTAAAACTAGCTAAAATGTGCCTGGCTGCTATTCACTGAAAAGCTCATTCTGTGTACATTTTTGGCATACGTTTGCTCCTGCCGGGTCAGCTGAGCAGCGAATTTCTATTTAACCACCTGCTTTCATGAGAGACCTCAGGGCTGCATGTTTTGAGCCCAGTACTGATCCTGAAAAGCATTTCCAACCCCACTTACAAGTAAAACTAGCTAAAATGTGCCTGGCTTCTCTTCACTGAAAAGCTCATTCTGTGTACATTTTTGGCATACGTTTGCTCCTACCGGGTCAGCTGAGCAGCGAATTTCTATTTAACCACCTGCTATCATGAGAGACCTCAGGGCTGCATGTTTTGAGCCCAGTACTGATCCTGAAAAGCATTTCCAACCCCACTTACAAGTAAAACTAGCTAAAATGTGCCTGGCTTCTCTTCACTGAAAAGCTCATTCTGAGTACATTTTTGGCATACGTTTGCTCCTGCCGGGTCAGCTGAGCAGCGAATTTCTATTTAACCACCTGCTATCATGAGAGACCTCAGGGCTGCATGTTTTGAGCCCAGTACTGATCCTGAAAAGCGTTTCCAACCCCACTTACAAGTAAAACTAGCTAAAATGTGCCTGGCTTCTATTCACTGAAAAGCTCATTCTGAGTACATTTTAAGCATACGTTTGCTCCTGCCGGGTCAGCTGAGCAGCGAAATTCTATTTAACCACCTGCTATCATGAGAGACCTCAGGGCTGCATGTTTTGAGCCCAGTACTGATCCTGAAAAGCGTTTCCAACCCCACTTACAAGTACAACTAGCTAAAATGTGCCTGGCTGCTATTCACTGAAAAGCTCATTCTGTGTGCATTTTTGGCATACGTTTGCTCCTGCCGGGTCAGCTGAGCAGCGAATTTCTATTTAACCACCTGCTTTCATGAGAGACCTCAGGGCTGCATGTTTTGAGCGCAGTACTGAGGCTGAAAAGCATTTCCAACCCTACTTACAAGTAAAACTAGCTAAAATGTGCCTGGCTTTTCTTCACTGAAAAGCTCATTCTGTGTACATTTTTGGCATACGTTTGCTCCTACCGGGTCAGCTGAGCAGCGAATTTCTATTTAACCACCTGCTATCATGAGAGACCTCAGGGCTGCATGTTTTGAGCCCAGTACTGATCCTGAAAAGCATTTCCAAACCCACTTACAAGTAAAACTAGCTAAAATGTGCCTGGCTGCTATTCACTGAAAAGCTCATTCTGTGTACATTTTTGGCATACATTTGCTTGAACCGGGTCAGCTGAGCAGCAAATTTCTATTTAACCACCTGCTTTCATGAGAGACCTCAGGGCTGCATGTTTTGAGCCCAGTACTGAGCCTGAAAAGCATTTCCAACCCCACTTACAAGTAAAACTAGCTAAAATGTGCCTAGCTTCTCTTCACTGAAAAGCTCATTCTGAGTACATTTTTAGCATACGTTTGCTCCTGCCGGGTCAGCTGAGCAGCGAATTTCTATTTAACCAACTGCTATCATGAGAGACCTCAGGGCTGCATGTTTTGAGCCCAGTACTGATCCTGAAAAGCGTTTCCAACCCCACTTACAAGTAAAACTAGCTAAAATGTGCCTGGCTGCTATTCACTGAAAAGCTCATTCTGTGTACATTTTTGGCATACGTTTGCTCCTACCGGGTCAGCTGAGCAGCAAATTTCTATTTAACCATCTGCTTTCATGAGAGACCTCAGGGCTGCATGTTTTGAGTCCAGTACTGAGCCTGAAAAGCATTTCCAACCCCACTTACAAGTAAAACTAGCTAAAATGTGCCTGGCTGCTCTTCACTGGAAAAGCTCATTCTGAGTACATTTTTGGCATACGTTTGCTCCTGCCGGGTCAGCTGAGCAGCGAATTTCTATTTAACCACCTGCTATCATGAGAGACCTCAGGGCTGCATGTTTTGAGCCCAGTACTGATCCTGAAAAGCATTTCCAACCCCACTTACAAGTAAAACTAGCTAAAATGTGCCTGGCTGCTATTCACTGAAAAGCTCATTCTGAGTACATTTTTAGCATACGTTTGCTCCTGCCGGGTCAGCTGAGCAGCGAATTTCTATTTAACCACCTGCTATCATGAGATTCCTCAGGGCTGCATGTTTTGAGCCCAGTACTGATCCTGAATAGCGTTTCCAACCCCACTTACAAGTAAAACTAGCTAAAATGTGCCTGGCTGCTATTCACTGAAAAGCTCATTCTGTGTACATTTTTGGCATACGTTTGCTCCTACCGGGTCAGCTGAGCAGCAAATTTCTATTTAACCATCTGCTTTCAATGAGAGACCTCAGGGCTGCATGTTTTGGGCCCAGTACTGAGCCTGAAAAGCGTTTCCAACCCCACTTCAAGTAAAACTAGCTAAAATGTGCCTGGCTGCTATTCACTGAAAAGCTCATTCTGAGTACCTTTTTAGCATACGTTTGCTCCTGCCGGGTCAGCTGAGCAGCGAATTTCTATTTAACCACCTGCTTTCATGAGAGACCTCAGGGCTGCATGTTTTGAGCCCAGTACTGAGCCTGAAAAGCGTTTCCAACCCCACTTACAAGTAAAACTAGCTAAAATGTGCCTGGTTGCTATTCACTGAAAAGCTCATTCTGTGAACATTTTTAGCATGCGTTTGCTCCTGCCGGGTTAGCTGAGCAGCGAATTTCTATTTAACCACCTGCTTTCATGAGAGACCTCAGGGCTGCATGTTTTGAGCCCAGTACTGAGCCTGAAAAGCGTTTCCAACCCCACTTACAAGTAAAACTAGCTAAAATGTGCCTGGTTGCTATTCACTGAAAAGCTCATTCTGTGTACATTTTTAGCATACGTTTGCTCCTGCCGGGTCAGCTGAGCAGCGAATTTCTATTTAACCACCTGCTATCATGAGAGACCTAAGGGCTGCATGTTTTGAGCCCAGTATTGATCCTGAAAAGCGTTTCCAACCCCACTTACAAGAAAAACTAGCTAAAATGTGCCTGGCTTCTCTTCACTGAAAAGCTCATTCTGAGTACATTTTTGGCATACGTTTGCTCCTGCCGGGTCAGCTGAGCAGCGAATTTCTTTTTAACCACCTGCTATCATGAGAGACCTCAGGGCTGCATGTTTTGAGCCCAGTACTGATCCTGAAAAGCGTTTCCAACCCCACTTACAAGTCAAACTAGCTAAAATGTGCCTGGCTGCTATTCACTGAAAAGCTCTTTCTGTGTACATTTTTGGCATACGTTTGCTCCTACCGGGTCAGCTGAGCAGCAAATTTCTATTTAACCATCTGCTTTCATGAGAGACCTCAGGGCTGCATGTTTAGAGCCCAGTACTGAGCCTGAAAAGCATTTCCAACCCCACTTACAAGTAAAACTAGCTAAAATGTGCCTGGCTGCTCTTCACTGAAAAGCTCATTCTGAGTAAATTTTTGGCATACGTTTGCTCCTGCCTGGTCAGCTGAGCAGCGAATTTCTATTTAACCACCTGCTATCATGAGAGACCTCAGGGCTGCATGTATTGAGCCCAGTACTGATCCAGAAAAGCATTTCCAACCCCACTTACAAGTAAAACTAGCTAAAATGTGCCTGGCTGCTATTCACTGAAAAGCTCATTCTGAGTACATTTTTAGCATACGTTTGCTCCTGCCGGGTCAGCTGAGCAGCGAATTTCTATTTAACCACCTGCTATCATGAGAGACCTCAGGGCTGCATGTTTTGAGCCCAGTACTGATCCTGAAAAGCGTTTCCAACCCCACTTACAAGTAAAACTAGCTAAAATGTGCCTGGCTTCTCTTCACTGAAAAGCTCATTCTGTGTACATTTTTAGCATACGTTTGCTCCTGCCGGGTCAGCTGAGCAGCAAATTTCTATTTAACCACCTGCTATCATGAGAGACCTCAGGGCTGCATGTTTTGAGCCCAGTACTGATCCTGAAAAGCGTTTCCAACCCCACTTACAAGTAAAACTAGCTAAAATGTGCCTGGCTGCTATTCACTGAAAAGCTCATTCTGTGTACATTTTTGGCATACGTTTGCTCCTGCCGGGTCAGCTGAGCAGCGAATTTCTATTTAACCACCTGCTTTCATGAGAGACCTCAGGGCTGCATGTTTTGAGCCCAGTATTGATCCTGAAAAGCGTTTCCAACCCCACTTACAAGAAAAACTAGCTAAAATGTGCCTGGCTTCTCTTCACTGAAAAGCTCATTCTGAGTACATTTTTGGCATACGTTTGCTCCTGCCGGGTCAGCTGAGCAGCGAATTTCTTTTTAACCACCTGCTATCATGAGAGACCTCAGGGCTGCATGTTTTGAGCCCAGTACTGATCCAGAAAAGCATTTCCAACCCCACTTACAAGTAAAACTAGCTAAAATGTGCCTGGCTGCTATTCACTGAAAAGCTCATTCTGAGTACATTTTTAGCATACGTTTGCTCCTGCCGGGTCAGCTGAGCAGCGAATTTCTATTTAACCACCTGCTATCATGAGAGACCTCAGGGCTGCATGTTTTGAGCCCAGTACTGATCCTGAAAAGCGTTTCCAACCCCACTTACAAGTAAAACTAGCTAAAATGTGCCTGGCTTCTCTTCACTGAAAAGCTCATTCTGTGTACATTTTTAGCATACGTTTGCTCCTGCCGGGTCAGCTGAGCAGCAAATTTCTATTTAACCACCTGCTATCATGAGAGACCTCAGGGCTGCATGTTTTGAGCCCAGTACTGATCCTGAAAAGTGTTTCCAACCCCACTTACAAGTAAAACTAGCTAAAATGTGCCTGGCTGCTATTCACTGAAAAGCTCATTCTGTGTACATTTTTGGCATACGTTTGCTCCTGCCGGGTCAGCTGAGCAGCGAATTTCTATTTAACCACCTGCTTTCATGAGAGACCTCAGGGCTGCATGTTTTGAGCCCAGTATTGATCCTGAAAAGCGTTTCCAACCCCACTTACAAGAAAAACTAGCTAAAATGTGCCTGGCTTCTCTTCACTGAAAAGCTCATTCTGAGTACATTTTTGGCATACGTTTGCTCCTGCCGGGTCAGCTGAGCAGCGAATTTCTTTTTAACCACCTGCTATCATGAGAGACCTCAGGGCTGCATGTTTTGAGCCCAGTACTGATCCTGAAAAGCGTTTCCAACCCCACTTACAAGTCAAACTAGCTAAAATGTGCCTGGCTGCTATTCACTGAAAAGCTCTTTCTGTGTACATTTTTGGCATACGTTTGCTCCTACCGGGTCAGCTGAGCAGCAAATTTCTATTTAACCATCTGCTTTCATGAGAGACCTCAGGGCTGCATGTTTAGAGCCCAGTACTGAGCCTGAAAAGCATTTCCAACCCCACTTACAAGTAAAACTAGCTAAAATGTGCCTGGCTGCTCTTCACTGAAAAGCTCATTCTGAGTAAATTTTTGGCATACGTTTGCTCCTGCCTGGTCAGCTGAGCAGCGAATTTCTATTTAACCACCTGCTATCATGAGAGACCTCAGGGCTGCATGTATTGAGCCCAGTACTGATCCAGAAAAGCATTTCCAACCCCACTTACAAGTAAAACTAGCTAAAATGTGCCTGGCTGCTATTCACTGAAAAGCTCATTCTGAGTACATTTTTAGCATACGTTTGCTCCTGCCGGGTCAGCTGAGCAGCGAATTTCTATTTAACCACCTGCTATCATGAGAGACCTCAGGGCTGCATGTTTTGAGCCCAGTACTGATCCTGAAAAGCGTTTCCAACCCCACTTACAAGTAAAACTAGCTAAAATGTGCCTGGCTTCTCTTCACTGAAAAGCTCATTCTGTGTACATTTTTAGCATACGTTTGCTCCTGCCGGGTCAGCTGAGCAGCAAATTTCTATTTAACCACCTGCTATCATGAGAGACCTCAGGGCTGCATGTTTTGAGCCCAGTACTGATCCTGAAAAGCGTTTCCAACCCCACTTACAAGTAAAACTAGCTAAAATGTGCCTGGCTGCTATTCACTGAAAAGCTCATTCTGTGTACATTTTTGGCATACGTTTGCTCCTGCCGGGTCAGCTGAGCAGCGAATTTCTATTTAACCACCTGCTTTCATGAGAGACCTCAGGGCTGCATGTTTTGAGCCCAGTACTGATCCTGAAAAGCGTTTCCAACCCCACTTACAAGTAAAACTAGCTAAAATGTGCCTGGCTTCTCTTCACTGAAAAGCTCATTCTGAATACATTTTTGGCATACGTTTGCTCCTGCCGGGTCAGTTGAGCAGCGAATTTCTATTTAACCACCTGCTTTCATGAGAGACCTCAGGGCTGCATGTTTTGAGCCCAGTACTGAGCCTGAAAAGCATTTCCAACCCCACTTACAAGTAAAACTAGCTAAAATGTGCCTGCCTTCTCTTCACTGAAAAGCTCATTCTGAGTACATTTTTGGCATACGTTTGCTCCTGCCGGGTCAGCTGAGCAGCGAATTTCTATTTAACCACCCGCTATCATGAGAGACCTCAGGGCTGCATGTTTTGAGCCCAGTACTGATCCTGAAAAGCATTTCCAACCCCACTTACAAGTAAAACTAGCTAAAATGTGCCTTTCTGCTATTCACTGAAAAGCTCATTCTGAGTACATTTTTAGCATACGTTTGCTCCTACCGGGTCAGCTGAGCAGCAAATTTCTATTTAGCCACCTGCTTTCATGAGAGACCTCAGGGCTGCATGTTTTGAGCCCAGTACTGAGCCTGAAAAGCGTTTCCAACCCCACTTCAAGTAAAACTAGCTAAAATGTGCCTGGCTGCTATTCACTGAAAAGCTCATTCTGAGTACATTTTTAGCATATGTTTGCTCCTGCCGGGTCAGCTGAGCAGCGAATTTTTATTTAACCACCTGCTTTCATGAGAGACCTCAGGCTGCATGTTTTGAGCCCAGTACTGAGCCTGAAAAGCGTTTCCAACCCCACTTACAAGTAAAACTAGCTAAAATGTGCCTGGCTGCTATTCACTGAAAAGCTCATTCTGTGTACATTTTTAGCATACGTTTGCTCCTGCCGGGTCAGCTGAGCAGCGAATTTCTATTTAACCACCTGCTATCATGAGAGACCTCAGGGCTGCATGTTTTGAGCCCAGTATTGATCCTGAAAAGCGTTTCCAACCCCACTTACAAGTAAAACTAGCTAAAATGTGCCTGGCTGCTATTCACTGAAAAGCTCATTCTGTGTACATTTTTGGCATATGTTTGCTCCTACCGGGTCAGCTGAGCAGCAAATTTCTATTTAACCACCTGCTTTCATGAGAGACCTCAGGGCTGCATGTTTTGAGCCCAGTACTGAGCCTGAAAAGCATTTCCAACCCCACTTACAAGTAAAACTAGCTAAAATGTGCCTGGCTTCTCTTCACTGAAAAGCTCATTCTGAGTACATTTTTAGCATACGTTTGCTCCTGCCGGGTCAGCTGAGCAGCGAAATTCTATTTAACCACCTGCTATCATGAGAGACCTCAGGGCTGCATGTTTTGAGCCCAGTACTGATCCTGAAAAGCGTTTCCAACCCCACTTACAAGTAAAACTAGCTAAAATGTGCCTGGCTGCTATTCACTGAAAAGCTCATTCTGAGTACATTTTTAGCATACGTTTGCTCCTACCGGGTCAGCTGAGCAGCGAATTTCTATTTAACCACCTGCTTTCATGAGAGACCTCAGGGCTGCATGTTTTGAGCCCAGTACTGAGCCTGAAAAGCGTTTCCAACCCCACTTCAAGTAAAACTAGCTAAAATGTGCCTGGCTGCTATTCACTGAAAAGCTCATTCTGAGTACATTTTTAGCATATGTTTGCTCCTGCCGGGTCAGCTGAGCAGCGAATTTCTATTTAACCACCTGCTTTCATGAGAGACCTCAGGGCGGCATGTTTTGAGCCCAGTACTGAGCCTGAAAAGCGTTTCCAACCCCACTTACAAGTAAAACTAGCTAAAATGTGCCTGGCTGCTATTCACTGAAAAGCTCATTCTGAGTACATTTTTAGCATATGTTTGCTCCTGCCGGGTCAGCTGAGCAGCGAATTTTTATTTAACCACCTGCTTTCATGAGAGACCTCAGGGCTGCATGTTTTGAGCCCAGTACTGAGCCTGAAAAGCGTTTCCAACCCCACTTACAAGTAAAACTAGCTAACATGTGCCGGGCTGCTATTCACTGAAAAGCTCATTCTGTGTACATTTTTGGCATACGTTTGCTCCTACCGGGTCAGCTGAGCAGCAAATTTCTATTTAACCACCTGCTTTCATGAGAGACCTCAGGGCTGCATGTTTTGAGCCCAGTACTGAGCCTGAAAAGCATTTCCAACCCCACTTACAAGTAAAACTAGCTAAAATGTGCCTGGCTTCTCTTCACTGAAAAGCTCATTCTGAGTACATTTTTAGCATACGTTTGCTCCTGCCGGGTCAGCTGAGCAGCGAAATTCTATTTAACCACCTGCTATCATGAGAGACCTCAGGGCTGCATGTTTTGGGCCCAGTACTGAGCCTGAAAAGCGTTTCCAACCCCACTTACAAGTAAAACTAGCTAAAATGTGCCTGGCTGCTATTCACTGAAAAGCTCATTCTGTGTACATTTTTGGCATACGTTTGCTCCTACCGGGTCAGCTGAGCAGCAAATTTCTATTTAACCATCTGCTTTCAATGAGAGACCTCAGGGCTGCATGTTTTGGGCCCAGTACTGAGCCTGAAAAGCGTTTCCAACCCCACTTCAAGTAAAACTAGCTAAAATGTGCCTGGCTGCTATTCACTGAAAAGCTCATTCTGAGTACCTTTTTAGCATACGTTTGCTCCTGCCGGGTCAGCTGAGCAGCGAATTTCTATTTAACCACCTGCTTTCATGAGAGACCTCAGGGCTGCATGTTTTGAGCCCAGTACTGAGCCTGAAAAGCGTTTCCAACCCCACTTACAAGTAAAACTAGCTAAAATGTGCCTGGTTGCTATTCACTGAAAAGCTCATTCTGTGAACATTTTTAGCATGCGTTTGCTCCTGCCGGGTTAGCTGAGCAGCGAATTTCTATTTAACCACCTGCTTTCATGAGAGACCTCAGGGCTGCATGTTTTGAGCCCAGTACTGAGCCTGAAAAGCGTTTCCAACCCCACTTACAAGTAAAACTAGCTAAAATGTGCCTGGTTGCTATTCACTGAAAAGCTCATTCTGTGTACATTTTTAGCATACGTTTGCTCCTGCCGGGTCAGCTGAGCAGCGAATTTCTATTTAACCACCTGCTATCATGAGAGACCTAAGGGCTGCATGTTTTGAGCCCAGTATTGATCCTGAAAAGCGTTTCCAACCCCACTTACAAGAAAAACTAGCTAAAATGTGCCTGGCTTCTCTTCACTGAAAAGCTCATTCTGAGTACATTTTTGGCATACGTTTGCTCCTGCCGGGTCAGCTGAGCAGCGAATTTCTTTTTAACCACCTGCTATCATGAGAGACCTCAGGGCTGCATGTTTTGAGCCCAGTACTGATCCTGAAAAGCGTTTCCAACCCCACTTACAAGTCAAACTAGCTAAAATGTGCCTGGCTGCTATTCACTG
The DNA here is from genome assembly GCF_964263255.1 of Lissotriton vulgaris. Taxonomy (NCBI): domain Eukaryota; kingdom Metazoa; phylum Chordata; class Amphibia; order Caudata; family Salamandridae; genus Lissotriton; species Lissotriton vulgaris. The sequence continues at coordinate 39,722 of NW_028246319.1, read as the reverse complement.
AAAAGCTCTTTCTGTGTACATTTTTGGCATACGTTTGCTCCTACCGGGTCAGCTGAGCAGCAAATTTCTATTTAACCATCTGCTTTCATGAGAGACCTCAGGGCTGCATGTTTAGAGCCCAGTACTGAGCCTGAAAAGCATTTCCAACCCCACTTACAAGTAAAACTAGCTAAAATGTGCCTGGCTGCTCTTCACTGAAAAGCTCATTCTGAGTAAATTTTTGGCATACGTTTGCTCCTGCCTGGTCAGCTGAGCAGCGAATTTCTATTTAACCACCTGCTATCATGAGAGACCTCAGGGCTGCATGTATTGAGCCCAGTACTGATCCAGAAAAGCATTTCCAACCCCACTTACAAGTAAAACTAGCTAAAATGTGCCTGGCTGCTATTCACTGAAAAGCTCATTCTGAGTACATTTTTAGCATACGTTTGCTCCTGCCGGGTCAGCTGAGCAGCGAATTTCTATTTAACCACCTGCTATCATGAGAGACCTCAGGGCTGCATGTTTTGAGCCCAGTACTGATCCTGAAAAGCGTTTCCAACCCCACTTACAAGTAAAACTAGCTAAAATGTGCCTGGCTTCTCTTCACTGAAAAGCTCATTCTGTGTACATTTTTAGCATACGTTTGCTCCTGCCGGGTCAGCTGAGCAGCAAATTTCTATTTAACCACCTGCTATCATGAGAGACCTCAGGGCTGCATGTTTTGAGCCCAGTACTGATCCTGAAAAGCGTTTCCAACCCCACTTACAAGTAAAACTAGCTAAAATGTGCCTGGCTGCTATTCACTGAAAAGCTCATTCTGTGTACATTTTTGGCATACGTTTGCTCCTGCCGGGTCAGCTGAGCAGCGAATTTCTATTTAACCACCTGCTTTCATGAGAGACCTCAGGGCTGCATGTTTTGAGCCCAGTATTGATCCTGAAAAGCGTTTCCAACCCCACTTACAAGAAAAACTAGCTAAAATGTGCCTGGCTTCTCTTCACTGAAAAGCTCATTCTGAGTACATTTTTGGCATACGTTTGCTCCTGCCGGGTCAGCTGAGCAGCGAATTTCTTTTTAACCACCTGCTATCATGAGAGACCTCAGGGCTGCATGTTTTGAGCCCAGTACTGATCCAGAAAAGCATTTCCAACCCCACTTACAAGTAAAACTAGCTAAAATGTGCCTGGCTGCTATTCACTGAAAAGCTCATTCTGAGTACATTTTTAGCATACGTTTGCTCCTGCCGGGTCAGCTGAGCAGCGAATTTCTATTTAACCACCTGCTATCATGAGAGACCTCAGGGCTGCATGTTTTGAGCCCAGTACTGATCCTGAAAAGCGTTTCCAACCCCACTTACAAGTAAAACTAGCTAAAATGTGCCTGGCTTCTCTTCACTGAAAAGCTCATTCTGTGTACATTTTTAGCATACGTTTGCTCCTGCCGGGTCAGCTGAGCAGCAAATTTCTATTTAACCACCTGCTATCATGAGAGACCTCAGGGCTGCATGTTTTGAGCCCAGTACTGATCCTGAAAAGCGTTTCCAACCCCACTTACAAGTAAAACTAGCTAAAATGTGCCTGGCTGCTATTCACTGAAAAGCTCATTCTGTGTACATTTTTGGCATACGTTTGCTCCTGCCGGGTCAGCTGAGCAGCGAATTTCTATTTAACCACCTGCTTTCATGAGAGACCTCAGGGCTGCATGTTTTGAGCCCAGTATTGATCCTGAAAAGCGTTTCCAACCCCACTTACAAGAAAAACTAGCTAAAATGTGCCTGGCTTCTCTTCACTGAAAAGCTCATTCTGAGTACATTTTTGGCATACGTTTGCTCCTGCCGGGTCAGCTGAGCAGCGAATTTCTTTTTAACCACCTGCTATCATGAGAGACCTCAGGGCTGCATGTTTTGAGCCCAGTACTGATCCTGAAAAGCGTTTCCAACCCCACTTACAAGTCAAACTAGCTAAAATGTGCCTGGCTGCTATTCACTGAAAAGCTCTTTCTGTGTACATTTTTGGCATACGTTTGCTCCTACCGGGTCAGCTGAGCAGCAAATTTCTATTTAACCATCTGCTTTCATGAGAGACCTCAGGGCTGCATGTTTAGAGCCCAGTACTGAGCCTGAAAAGCATTTCCAACCCCACTTACAAGTAAAACTAGCTAAAATGTGCCTGGCTGCTCTTCACTGAAAAGCTCATTCTGAGTAAATTTTTGGCATACGTTTGCTCCTGCCTGGTCAGCTGAGCAGCGAATTTCTATTTAACCACCTGCTATCATGAGAGACCTCAGGGCTGCATGTATTGAGCCCAGTACTGATCCAGAAAAGCATTTCCAACCCCACTTACAAGTAAAACTAGCTAAAATGTGCCTGGCTGCTATTCACTGAAAAGCTCATTCTGAGTACATTTTTAGCATACGTTTGCTCCTGCCGGGTCAGCTGAGCAGCGAATTTCTATTTAACCACCTGCTATCATGAGAGACCTCAGGGCTGCATGTTTTGAGCCCAGTACTGATCCTGAAAAGCGTTTCCAACCCCACTTACAAGTAAAACTAGCTAAAATGTGCCTGGCTGCTCTTCACTGAAAAGCTCATTCTGAGTACATTTTTAGCATACGTTTGCTCCTGCCGGGTCAGCTGAGCAGCGAATTTCTATTTAACCACCTGCTATCATGAGAGACCTCAGGGCTGCATGTTTTGAGCCCAGTACTGATCCTGAAAAGCGTTTCCAACCCCACTTACAAGTAAAACTAGCTAAAATGTGCCTGGCTTCTCTTCACTGAAAAGCTCATTCTGTGTACATTTTTAGCATACGTTTGCTCCTGCCGGGTCAGCTGAGCAGCAAATTTCTATTTAACCACCTGCTATCATGAGAGACCTCAGGGCTGCATGTTTTGAGCCCAGTACTGATCCTGAAAAGCGTTTCCAACCCCACTTACAAGTAAAACTAGCTAAAATGTGCCTGGCTGCTATTCACTGAAAAGCTCATTCTGTGTACATTTTTGGCATACGTTTGCTCCTGCCGGGTCAGCTGAGCAGCGAATTTCTATTTAACCACCTGCTTTCATGAGAGACCTCAGGGCTGCATGTTTTGAGCCCAGTATTGATCCTGAAAAGCGTTTCCAACCCCACTTACAAGAAAAACTAGCTAAAATGTGCCTGGCTTCTCTTCACTGAAAAGCTCATTCTGAGTACATTTTTGGCATACGTTTGCTCCTGCCGGGTCAGCTGAGCAGCGAATTTCTTTTTAACCACCTGCTATCATGAGAGACCTCAGGGCTGCATGTTTTGAGCCCAGTACTGATCCAGAAAAGCATTTCCAACCCCACTTACAAGTAAAACTAGCTAAAATGTGCCTGGCTGCTATTCACTGAAAAGCTCATTCTGAGTACATTTTTAGCATACGTTTGCTCCTGCCGGGTCAGCTGAGCAGCGAATTTCTATTTAACCACCTGCTATCATGAGAGACCTCAGGGCTGCATGTTTTGAGCCCAGTACTGATCCTGAAAAGCGTTTCCAACCCCACTTACAAGTAAAACTAGCTAAAATGTGCCTGGCTTCTCTTCACTGAAAAGCTCATTCTGTGTACATTTTTAGCATACGTTTGCTCCTGCCGGGTCAGCTGAGCAGCAAATTTCTATTTAACCACCTGCTATCATGAGAGACCTCAGGGCTGCATGTTTTGAGCCCAGTACTGATCCTGAAAAGCGTTTCCAACCCCACTTACAAGTAAAACTAGCTAAAATGTGCCTGGCTGCTATTCACTGAAAAGCTCATTCTGTGTACATTTTTGGCATACGTTTGCTCCTGCCGGGTCAGCTGAGCAGCGAATTTCTATTTAACCACCTGCTTTCATGAGAGACCTCAGGGCTGCATGTTTTGAGCCCAGTATTGATCCTGAAAAGCGTTTCCAACCCCACTTACAAGAAAAACTAGCTAAAATGTGCCTGGCTTCTCTTCACTGAAAAGCTCATTCTGAGTACATTTTTGGCATACGTTTGCTCCTGCCGGGTCAGCTGAGCAGCGAATTTCTTTTTAACCACCTGCTATCATGAGAGACCTCAGGGCTGCATGTTTTGAGCCCAGTACTGATCCTGAAAAGCGTTTCCAACCCCACTTACAAGTCAAACTAGCTAAAATGTGCCTGGCTGCTATTCACTGAAAAGCTCTTTCTGTGTACATTTTTGGCATACGTTTGCTCCTACCGGGTCAGCTGAGCAGCAAATTTCTATTTAACCATCTGCTTTCATGAGAGACCTCAGGGCTGCATGTTTAGAGCCCAGTACTGAGCCTGAAAAGCATTTCCAACCCCACTTACAAGTAAAACTAGCTAAAATGTGCCTGGCTGCTCTTCACTGAAAAGCTCATTCTGAGTAAATTTTTGGCATACGTTTGCTCCTGCCTGGTCAGCTGAGCAGCGAATTTCTATTTAACCACCTGCTATCATGAGAGACCTCAGGGCTGCATGTATTGAGCCCAGTACTGATCCAGAAAAGCATTTCCAACCCCACTTACAAGTAAAACTAGCTAAAATGTGCCTGGCTGCTATTCACTGAAAAGCTCATTCTGAGTACATTTTTAGCATACGTTTGCTCCTGCCGGGTCAGCTGAGCAGCGAATTTCTATTTAACCACCTGCTATCATGAGAGACCTCAGGGCTGCATGTTTTGAGCCCAGTACTGATCCTGAAAAGCGTTTCCAACCCCACTTACAAGTAAAACTAGCTAAAATGTGCCTGGCTTCTCTTCACTGAAAAGCTCATTCTGTGTACATTTTTAGCATACGTTTGCTCCTGCCGGGTCAGCTGAGCAGCAAATTTCTATTTAACCACCTGCTATCATGAGAGACCTCAGGGCTGCATGTTTTGAGCCCAGTACTGATCCTGAAAAGCGTTTCCAACCCCACTTACAAGTAAAACTAGCTAAAATGTGCCTGGCTGCTATTCACTGAAAAGCTCATTCTGTGTACATTTTTGGCATACGTTTGCTCCTGCCGGGTCAGCTGAGCAGCGAATTTCTATTTAACCACCTGCTTTCATGAGAGACCTCAGGGCTGCATGTTTTGAGCCCAGTACTGATCCTGAAAAGCGTTTCCAACCCCACTTACAAGTAAAACTAGCTAAAATGTGCCTGGCTTCTCTTCACTGAAAAGCTCATTCTGAATACATTTTTGGCATACGTTTGCTCCTGCCGGGTCAGTTGAGCAGCGAATTTCTATTTAACCACCTGCTTTCATGAGAGACCTCAGGGCTGCATGTTTTGAGCCCAGTACTGAGCCTGAAAAGCATTTCCAACCCCACTTACAAGTAAAACTAGCTAAAATGTGCCTGCCTTCTCTTCACTGAAAAGCTCATTCTGAGTACATTTTTGGCATACGTTTGCTCCTGCCGGGTCAGCTGAGCAGCGAATTTCTATTTAACCACCTGCTATCATGAGAGACCTCAGGGCTGCATGTTTTGAGCCCAGTACTGATCCTGAAAAGCATTTCCAACCCCACTTACAAGTAAAACTAGCTAAAATGTGCCTGGCTGCTATTCACTGAAAAGCTCATTCTGAGTACATTTTTAGCATACGTTTGCTCCTACCGGGTCAGCTGAGCAGCAAATTTCTATTTAGCCACCTGCTTTCATGAGAGACCTCAGGGCTGCATGTTTTGAGCCCAGTACTGAGCCTGAAAAGCGTTTCCAACCCCACTTCAAGTAAAACTAGCTAAAATGTGCCTGGCTGCTATTCACTGAAAAGCTCATTCTGAGTACATTTTTAGCATATGTTTGCTCCTGCGGGGTCAGCTGAGCAGCGAATTTTTATTTAACCACCTGCTTTCATGAGAGACCTCAGGCTGCATGTTTTGAGCCCAGTACTGAGCCTGAAAAGCGTTTCCAACCCCACTTACAAGTAAAACTAGCTAAAATGTGCCTGGCTGCTATTCACTGAAAAGCTCATTCTGTGTACATTTTTAGCATACGTTTGCTCCTGCCGGGTCAGCTGAGCAGCGAATTTCTATTTAACCACCTGCTATCATGAGAGACCTCAGGGCTGCATGTTTTGAGCCCAGTATTGATCCTGAAAAGCGTTTCCAACCCCACTTACAAGTAAAACTAGCTAAAATGTGCCTGGCTGCTATTCACTGAAAAGCTCATTCTGTGTACATTTTTGGCATATGTTTGCTCCTACCGGGTCAGCTGAGCAGCAAATTTCTATTTAACCACCTGCTTTCATGAGAGACCTCAGGGCTGCATGTTTTGAGCCCAGTACTGATCCTGAAAAGCGTTTCCAACCCCACTTACAAGTAAAACTAGCTAAAATGTGCCTGGCTTCTCTTCACTGAAAAGCTCATTCTGTGTACATTTTTAGCATACGTTTGCTCCTGCCGGGTCAGCTGAGCAGCAAATTTCTATTTAACCACCTGCTATCATGAGAGACCTCAGGGCTGCATGTTTTGAGCCCAGTACTGATCCTGAAAAGCGTTTCCAACCCCACTTACAAGTAAAACTAGCTAAAATGTGCCTGGCTGCTATTCACTGAAAAGCTCATTCTGTGTACATTTTTGGCATACGTTTGCTCCTGCCGGGTCAGCTGAGCAGCGAATTTCTATTTAACCACCTGCTTTCATGAGAGACCTCAGGGCTGCATGTTTTGAGCCCAGTATTGATCCTGAAAAGCGTTTCCAACCCCACTTACAAGAAAAACTAGCTAAAATGTGCCTGGCTTCTCTTCACTGAAAAGCTCATTCTGAGTACATTTTTGGCATACGTTTGCTCCTGCCGGGTCAGCTGAGCAGCGAATTTCTTTTTAACCACCTGCTATCATGAGAGACCTCAGGGCTGCATGTTTTGAGCCCAGTACTGATCCTGAAAAGCGTTTCCAACCCCACTTACAAGTCAAACTAGCTAAAATGTGCCTGGCTGCTATTCACTGAAAAGCTCTTTCTGTGTACATTTTTGGCATACGTTTGCTCCTACCGGGTCAGCTGAGCAGCAAATTTCTATTTAACCATCTGCTTTCATGAGAGACCTCAGGGCTGCATGTTTAGAGCCCAGTACTGAGCCTGAAAAGCATTTCCAACCCCACTTACAAGTAAAACTAGCTAAAATGTGCCTGGCTGCTCTTCACTGAAAAGCTCATTCTGAGTAAATTTTTGGCATACGTTTGCTCCTGCCTGGTCAGCTGAGCAGCGAATTTCTATTTAACCACCTGCTATCATGAGAGACCTCAGGGCTGCATGTATTGAGCCCAGTACTGATCCAGAAAAGCATTTCCAACCCCACTTACAAGTAAAACTAGCTAAAATGTGCCTGGCTGCTATTCACTGAAAAGCTCATTCTGAGTACATTTTTAGCATACGTTTGCTCCTGCCGGGTCAGCTGAGCAGCGAATTTCTATTTAACCACCTGCTATCATGAGAGACCTCAGGGCTGCATGTTTTGAGCCCAGTACTGATCCTGAAAAGCGTTTCCAACCCCACTTACAAGTAAAACTAGCTAAAATGTGCCTGGCTTCTCTTCACTGAAAAGCTCATTCTGTGTACATTTTTAGCATACGTTTGCTCCTGCCGGGTCAGCTGAGCAGCAAATTTCTATTTAACCACCTGCTATCATGAGAGACCTCAGGGCTGCATGTTTTGAGCCCAGTACTGATCCTGAAAAGCGTTTCCAACCCCACTTACAAGTAAAACTAGCTAAAATGTGCCTGGCTGCTATTCACTGAAAAGCTCATTCTGTGTACATTTTTGGCATACGTTTGCTCCTGCCGGGTCAGCTGAGCAGCGAATTTCTATTTAACCACCTGCTTTCATGAGAGACCTCAGGGCTGCATGTTTTGAGCCCAGTACTGATCCTGAAAAGCGTTTCCAACCCCACTTACAAGTAAAACTAGCTAAAATGTGCCTGGCTTCTCTTCACTGAAAAGCTCATTCTGAATACATTTTTGGCATACATTTGCTCCTGCCGGGTCAGTTGAGCAGCGAATTTCTATTTAACCACCTGCTTTCATGAGAGACCTCAGGGCTGCATGTTTTGAGCCCAGTACTGAGCCTGAAAAGCATTTCCAACCCCACTTACAAGTAAAACTAGCTAAAATGTGCCTGCCTTCTCTTCACTGAAAAGCTCATTCTGAGTACATTTTTGGCATACGTTTGCTCCTGCCGGGTCAGCTGAGCAGCGAATTTCTATTTAACCACCTGCTATCATGAGAGACCTCAGGGCTGCATGTTTTGAGCCCAGTACTGATCCTGAAAAGCATTTCCAACCCCACTTACAAGTAAAACTAGCTAAAATGTGCCTGGCTGCTATTCACTGAAAAGCTCATTCTGAGTACATTTTTAGCATACGTTTGCTCCTACCGGGTCAGCTGAGCAGCAAATTTCTATTTAGCCACCTGCTTTCATGAGAGACCTCAGGGCTGCATGTTTTGAGCCCAGTACTGAGCCTGAAAAGCGTTTCCAACCCCACTTCAAGTAAAACTAGCTAAAATGTGCCTGGCTGCTATTCACTGAAAAGCTCATTCTGAGTACATTTTTAGCATATGTTTGCTCCTGCCGGGTCAGCTGAGCAGCGAATTTTTATTTAACCACCTGCTTTCATGAGAGACCTCAGGCTGCATGTTTTGAGCCCAGTACTGAGCCTGAAAAGCGTTTCCAACCCCACTTACAAGTAAAACTAGCTAAAATGTGCCTGGCTGCTATTCACTGAAAAGCTCATTCTGTGTACATTTTTAGCATACGTTTGCTCCTGCCGGGTCAGCTGAGCAGCGAATTTCTATTTAACCACCTGCTATCATGAGAGACCTCAGGGCTGCATGTTTTGAGCCCAGTATTGATCCTGAAAAGCGTTTCCAACCCCACTTACAAGTAAAACTAGCTAAAATGTGCCTGGCTGCTATTCACTGAAAAGCTCATTCTGTGTACATTTTTGGCATATGTTTGCTCCTACCGGGTCAGCTGAGCAGCAAATTTCTATTTAACCACCTGCTTTCATGAGAGACCTCAGGGCTGCATGTTTTGAGCCCAGTACTGAGCCTGAAAAGCATTTCCAACCCCACTTACAAGTAAAACTAGCTAAAATGTGCCTGGCTTCTCTTCACTGAAAAGCTCATTCTGAGTACATTTTTAGCATACGTTTGCTCCTGCCGGGTCAGCTGAGCAGCGAAATTCTATTTAACCACCTGCTTTCATGAGAGACCTCAGGGCTGCATGTTTTGAGCCCAGTACTGATCCTGAAAAGCGTTTCCAACCCCACTTACAAGTAAAACTAGCTAAAATGTGCCTGGCTGCTATTCACTGAAAAGCTCATTCTGAGTACATTTTTAGCATACGTTTGCTCCTACCGGGTCAGCTGAGCAGCGAATTTCTATTTAACCACCTGCTTTCATGAGAGACCTCAGGGCTGCATGTTTTGAGCCCAGTACTGAGCCTGAAAAGCGTTTCCAACCCCACTTCAAGTAAAACTAGCTAAAATGTGCCTGGCTGCTATTCACTGAAAAGCTCATTCTGAGTACATTTTTAGCATATGTTTGCTCCTGCCGGGTCAGCTGAGCAGCGAATTTCTATTTAACCACCTGCTTTCATGAGAGACCTCAGGGCGGCATGTTTTGAGCCCAGTACTGAGCCTGAAAAGCGATTCCAAGCCCACTTACAAGTAAAACTAGCTAAAATGTGCCTGGCTGCTATTCACTGAAAAGCTCATTCTGAGTACATTTTTAGCATATGTTTGCTCCTGCCGGGTCAGCTGAGCAGCGAATTTTTATTTAACCACCTGCTTTCATGAGAGACCTCAGGGCTGCATGTTTTGAGCCCAGTACTGAGCCTGAAAAGCGTTTCCAACCCCACTTACAAGTAAAACTAGCTAAAATGTGCCTGGCTGCTATTCACTGAAAAGCTCATTCTGTGTACATTTTTAGCATACGTTTGCTCCTGCCGGGTCAGCTGAGCAGCGAATTTCTATTTAACCACCTGCTATCATGAGAGACCTCAGGGCTGCATGTTTTGAGCCCAGTATTGATCCTGAAAAGCGTTTCCAACCCCACTTACAAGTAAAACTAGCTAAAATGTGCCGGGCTGCTATTCACTGAAAAGCTCATTCTGTGTACATTTTTGGCATACGTTTGCTCCTACCGGGTCAGCTGAGCAGCAAATTTCTATTTAACCACCTGCTTTCATGAGAGACCTCAGGGCTGCATGTTTTGAGCCCAGTACTGAGCCTGAAAAGCATTTCCAACCCCACTTACAAGTAAAACTAGCTAAAATGTGCCTGGCTTCTCTTCACTGAAAAGCTCATTCTGAGTACATTTTTAGCATACGTTTGCTCCTGCCGGGTCAGCTGAGCAGCGAAATTCTATTTAACCACCTGCTATCATGAGAGACCTCAGGGCTGCATGTTTTGAGCCCAGTACTGATCCTGAAAAGCGTTTCCAACCCCACTTACAAGTAAAACTAGCTTAAATGTGCCTTGCTGCTATTCACTGAAAAGCTCATTCTGTGTACATTTTTGGCATACGTTTGCTCCTGCCGGGTCAGCTGAGCAGCGAATTTCTATTTAACCACCTGCTTTCATGAGAGACCTCAGGGCTGCATGTTTTCAGCCCAGTACTGATCCTGAAATGCGTTTCCAACCCCACTTACAAGTAAAACTAGCTAAAATGTGCCTGGCTGCTATTCACTGAAAAGCTTATTCTGAGTACATTTTTAGCATACGTTTGCTCCTACCGGGTCAGCTGAGCAGCGAATTTCTATTTAACCACCTGCTTTCATGAGAGACCTCAGGACTGCATGTTTTGAGCCCAGTACTGAGCCTGAAAAGCGTTTCCAACCCCACTTCAAGTAAAACTAGCTAAAATGTGCCTGGCTGCTATTCACTGAAAAGCTCATTCTGAGTACATTTTTAGCATATGTTTGCTCCTGCCGGGTCAGCTGAGCAGCGAATTTCTATTTAACCACCTGCTTTCATGAGAGACCTCAGGGCTGCATGTTTTGAGCCCAGTACTGAGCCTGAAAAGCGTTTCCAACCCCACTTACAAGTAAAACTAGCTAAAATGTGCCTGGCTGCTATTCACTGAAAAGCTCATTCTGTGTACATTTTTAGCATACGTTTGCTCCTGCTGGGTCAGCTGAGCAGCAAATTTCTATTTAACCACCTGATATCATGAGAGACCTCAGGGCTGCATGTTTTGAGCCCAGTATTGATCCTGAAAAGCGTTTCCAACCCCACTTACAAGTAAAACTAGCTAAAATGTGCCTGGCTGCTATTCACTGAAAAGCTCATTCTGTGTACATTTTTGGCATACGTTTGCTCCTACCGGGTCAGCTGAGCAGCAAATTTCTATTTAACCACCTGCTTTCATGAGAGACCTCAGGGCTGCATGTTTTGAGCCCAGTACTGAGCCTAAAAAGCATTTCCAACCCCACTTACAAGTAAAACTAGCTAAAATGTGCCTGGCTTCTCTTCACTGAAAAGCTCATTCTGAGTACATTTTTAGCATACGTTTGCTCCTGCCAGGTCAGCTGAGCAGCGAAATTCTATTTAACCACCTGCTATCATGAGAGACCTCAGGGCTGCATGTTTTGAGCCCAGTACTGATCCTGAAAAGCGTTTCCAACCCCACTTACAAGTAAAACTAGCTAAAATGTGCCTGCTGCTATTCACTGAAAAGCTCATTCTGTGTACATTTTTGGCATACGTTTGCTCCTGCCGGGTCAGCTGAGCAGCGAATTTCTATTTAACCACCTCCTTTCATGAGAGACCTCAGGGCTGCATGTTTTGAGCCCAGTACTGAGGCTGAAAAGCATTTCCAACCCTACCTACAAGTAAAACTAGCTAAAATGTGCCTGGCTTCTCTTCACTGAAAAGCTCATTCTGTGTACATTTTTGGCATACGTTTGCTCCTACCGGGTCAGCTGAGCAGCGAATTTCTATTTAACCACCTGCTATCATGAGAGACCTCAGGGCTGCATGTTGTGAGCCCAGTACTGATCCTGAAAAGCATTTCCAACCCCACTTACAAGTAAAACTAGCTAAAATGTGCCTGGCTGCTATTCACTGAAAAGCTCATTCTGTGTACATTTTTGGCATACATTTGCTCCTACCGGGTCAGCTGAGCAGCGAATTTCTATTTAACCACCTGCTTTCATGAGAGACCTCAGGGCTGCATGCTTTGAGCCCAGTACTGAGCCTGAAAAGCATTTCCAACCCCACTTACAAGTAAAACTAGCTAAAATGTGCCTAGCTTCTCTTCACTGAAAAGCTCATTCTGAGTACATTTTTAGCATACGTTTGCTCCTGCCGGGTCAGCTGAGCAGCGAATTTCTATTTAACCACCTGCTATCATGAGAGACCTCAGGGCTGTATGTTTTGAGCCCAGTACTGATCCTGAAAAGCATTTCCAACCCCACTTACAAGTAAAACTAGCTAAAATGTGCCTGGCTGCTATTCACTGAAAAGCTCATTCTGAGTACATTTTTAGCATACGTTTGCTCCTGCCGGGTCAGCTGAGCAGCGAATTTCTATTTAACCACCTGCTATCATGAGAGACCTCAGGGCTGCATGTTTTGAGCCCAGTACTGATCCTGAAAAGCGTTTCCAACCCCACTTACAAGTAAAACTAGCTAAAATGTGCCTGGCTGCTTTTCACTGAAAAGCTCATTCTGTGTACATTTTTGGCATACGTTTGCTCCTACCGGGTCAGCTGAGCAGCGAATTTCTATTTAACCACCTGCTTTCATGAGAGACCTCAGGGCTGCATGTTTTGAGCCCAGTACTGAGCCTGAAAAGCATTTCCAACCCCACTTACAAGTAAAACTAGCTAAAATGTGCCTGGCTTCTCTTCACTGAAAAGCTCATTCTGAGTACATTTTTGGCATACGTTTGCTCCTGCCGGGTCAGCTGAGCAGCGAATTTCTATTTAACCACCTGCTATCATGAGAGACCTCAGGGCTGCATGTTTTGAGCCCAGTACTGATCCTGAAAAGCGTTTCCAACCCCACTTACAAGTAAAACTAGCTAAAATGTGCCTGGCTGCTATTCACTGAAAAGCTCATTCTGAGTACATTTTTAGCATACGTTTGCTCCTACCGGGTCAGCTGAGCAGCGAATTTCTATTTAACCACCTGCTTTCATTAGAGACCTCAGGGCTGCATGTTTTGAGCCCAGTACTGAACCTGAAAAGCGTTTCCAACCCCACTTCAAGTAAAACTAGCTAAAATGTGCCTGGCTGCTATTCACTGAAAAGCTCATTCTGAGTACATTTTTAGCATATGTTTGCTCCTGCCGGGTCAGCTGAGCAGCGAATTTCTATTTAACCACCTGCTTTCATGAGAGACCTCAGGGCTGCATGTTTTGAGCCCAGTACTGAGCCTGAAAAGCGTTTCCAACCCCACTTACAAGTAAAACTAGCTAAAATGTGCCTGGCTGCTATTCACTGAAAAGCTCATTCTGTGTACATTTTTAGCATACGTTTGCTCTTGCTGGGTCAGCTGAGCAGCAAATTTCTATTTAACCACCTGATATCATGAGAGACCTCAGGGCTGCATGTTTTGAGCCCAGTATTGATCCTGAAAAGCGTTTCCAACCCCACTTACAAGTAAAACTAGCTAAAATGTGCCTGGCTGCTATTCACTGAAAAGCTCATTCTGTGTACATTTTTGGCATACGTTTGCTCCTACCGGGTCAGCTGAGCAGCAAATTTCTATTTAACCACCTGCTTTCATGAGAGACCTCAGGGCTGCATGTTTTGAGCCCAGTACTGAGCCTAAAAAGCATTTCCAACCCCACTTACAAGTAAAACTAGCTAAAATGTGCCTGGCTTCTCTTCACTGAAAAGCTCATTCTGAGTACATTTTTAGCATACGTTTGCTCCTGCCAGGTCAGCTGAGCAGCGAAATTCTATTTAACCACCTGCTATCATGAGAGACCTCAGGGCTGCATGTTTTGAGCCCAGTACTGATCCTGAAAAGCGTTTCCAACCCCACTTACAAGTAAAACTAGCTAAAATGTGCCTGGCTGCTATTCACTGAAAAGCTCATTCTGTGTACATTTTTGGCATACGTTTGCTCCTGCCGGGTCAGCTGAGCAGCGAATTTCTATTTAACCACCTGCTTTCATGAGAGACCTCCGGGCTGCATGTTTTGAGCCCAGTACTGAGGCTGAAAAGCATTTCCAACCCTACCTACAAGTAAAACTAGCTAAAATGTGCCTGGCTTCTCTTCACTGAAAAGCTCATTCTGTGTACATTTTTGGCATACGTTTGCTCCTACCGGGTCAGCTGAGCAGCGAATTTCTATTTAACCACCTGCTATCATGAGAGACCTCAGGGCTGCATGTTGTGAGCCCAGTACTGATCCTGAAAAGCATTTCCAACCCCACTTACAAGTAAAACTAGCTAAAATGTGCCTGGCTGATATTCACTGAAAAGCTCATTCTTTGTACATTTTTGGCATACATTTGCTCCTACCGGGTCAGCTGAGCAGCGAATTTCTATTTAACCACCTGCTTTCATGAGAGACCTCAGGGCTGCATGCTTTGAGCCCAGTACTGAGCCTGAAAAGCATTTCCAACCCCACTTACAAGTAAAACTAGCTAAAATGTGCCTGGCTGCTATTCACTGAAAAGCTCATTCTGAGTACATTTTTAGCATATGTTTGCTCCTGCCGGGTCAGCTGAGCAGCGAATTTCTATTTAACCACCTGCTATCATGAGAGACCTCAGGGCTGCATGTTTTGAGCCCAGTATTGATCCTGAAAAGCGTTTCCAACCCCACTTACAAGTAAAACTAGCTAAAATGTGCCTGGCTGCTATTCACTGAAAAGCTCATTCTGTGTACATTTTTGGCATACGTTTGCTCCTACCGGGTCAGCTGAGCAGCAAATTTCTATTTAACCACCTGCTTTCATGAGAGACCTCAGGGCTGCATGTTTTGAGCCCAGTACTGAGCCTGAAAAGCATTTCCAACCCCACTTACAAGTAAAACTAGCTAAAATGTGCCTGGCTTCTCTTCACTGAAAAGCTCATTCTGAGTACATTTTTAGCATACGTTTGCTCCTGCCGGGTCAGCTGAGCAGCGAAATTCTATTTAACCACCTGCTATCATGAGAGACCTCAGGGCTGCATGTTTTGAGCCCAGTACTGATCCTGAAAAGCGTTTCCAACCCCACTTACAAGTAAAACTAGCTAAAATGTGCCTGGCTGCTATTCACTGAAAAGCTCATTCTGAGTACATTTTTAGCATACGTTTGCTCCTACCGGGTCAGCTGAGCAGCGAATTTCTATTTAACCACCTGCTTTCATGAGAGACCTCAGGGCTGCATGTTTTGAGCCCAGTACTGAGCCTGAAAAGCGTTTCCAACCCCACTTCAAGTAAAACTAGCTAAAATGTGCCTGGCTGCTATTCACTGAAAAGCTCATTCTGAGTACATTTTTGGCATACATTTGCTCCTACCGGGTCAGCTGAGCAGCGAATTTCTATTTAACCACCTGCTTTCATTAGAGACCTCAGGGCTGCATGTTTTGAGCCCAGTACTGAACCTGAAAAGCGTTTCCAACCCCACTTCAAGTAAAACTAGCTAAAATGTGCCTGGCTGCTATTCACTGAAAAGCTCATTCTGAGTACATTTTTAGCATATGTTTGCTCCTGCCGGGTCAGCTGAGCAGCGAATTTCTATTTAACCACCTGCTTTCATGAGAGACCTCAGGGCTGCATGTTTTGAGCCCAGTACTGAGCCTGAAAAGCGTTTCCAACCCCACTTACAAGTAAAACTAGCTAAAATGTGCCTGGCTGCTATTCACTGAAAAGCTCATTCTGTGTACATTTTTAGCATACGATTGCTCCTGCTGGGTCAGCTGAGCAGCAAATTTCTATTTAACCACCTGATATCATGAGAGACCTCAGGGCTGCATGTTTTGAGCCCAGTATTGATCCTGAAAAGCGTTTCCAACCCCACTTACAAGCAAAACTAGCTAAAATGTGCCTGGCTGCTATTCACTGAAAAGCTCATTCTGTGTACATTTTTGGCATACGTTTGCTCCTACCGGGTCAGCTGAGCAGCAAATTTCTATTTAACCACCTGCTTTCATGAGAGACCTCAGGGCTGCATGTTTTGAGCCCAGTACTGAGCCTAAAAAGCATTTCCAACCCCACTTACAAGTAAAACTAGCTAAAATGTGCCTGGCTTCTCTTCACTGAAAAGCTCATTCTGAGTACATTTTTAGCATACGTTTGCTCCTGCCAGGTCAGCTGAGCAGCGAAATTCTATTTAACCACCTGCTATCATGAGAGACCTCAGGGCTGCATGTTTTGAGCCCAGTACTGATCCTGAAAAGCGTTTCCAACCCCACTTACAAGTAAAACTAGCTAAAATGTGCCTGGCTGCTATTCACTGAAAAGCTCATTCTGTGTACATTTTTGGCATACGTTTGCTCCTGCCGGGTCAGCTGAGCAGCGAATTTCTATTTAACCACCTGCTTTCATGAGAGACCTCAGGGCTGCATGTTTTGAGCCCAGTACTGAGGCTGAAAAGCATTTCCAACCCTACCTACAAGTAAAACTAGCTAAAATGTGCCTGGCTTCTCTTCACTGAAAAGCTCATTCTGTGTACATTTTTGGCATACGTTTGCTCCTACCGGGTCAGCTGAGCAGCGAATTTCTATTTAACCACCTGCTATCATGAGAGACCTCAGGGCTGCATGTTGTGAGCCCAGTACTGATCCTGAAAAGCATTTCCAACCCCACTTACAAGTAAAACTAGCTAAAATGTGCCTGGCTGATATTCACTGAAAAGCTCATTCTTTGTACATTTTTGGCATACATTTGCTCCTACCGGGTCAGCTGAGCAGCGAATTTCTATTTAACCACCTGCTTTCATGAGAGACCTCAGGGCTGCATGCTTTGAGCCCAGTACTGAGCCTGAAAAGCATTTCCAACCCCACTTACAAGTAAAACTAGCTAAAATGTGCCTGGCTGCTATTCACTGAAAAGCTCATTCTGAGTACATTTTTAGCATATGTTTGCTCCTGCCGGGTCAGCTGAGCAGCGAATTTCTATTTAACCACCTGCTATCATGAGAGACCTCAGGGCTGCATGTTTTGAGCCCAGTATTGATCCTGAAAAGCGTTTCCAACCCCACTTACAAGTAAAACTAGCTAAAATGTGCCTGGCTGCTATTCACTGAAAAGCTCATTCTGTGTACATTTTTGGCATACGTTTGCTCCTACCGGGTCAGCTGAGCAGCAAATTTCTATTTAACCACCTGCTTTCATGAGAGACCTCAGGGCTGCATGTTTTGAGCCCAGTACTGAGCCTGAAAAGCATTTCCAACCCCACTTACAAGTAAAACTAGCTAAAATGTGCCTGGCTTCTCTTCACTGAAAAGCTCATTCTGAGTACATTTTTAGCATACGTTTGCTCCAGCCGGGTCAGCTGAGCAGCGAAATTCTATTTAACCACCTGCTATCATGAGAGACCTCAGGGCTGCATGTTTTGAGCCCAGTACTGATCCTGAAAAGCGTTTCCAACCCCACTTACAAGTAAAACTAGCTAAAATGTGCCTGGCTGCTATTCACTGAAAAGCTCATTCTGTGTACATTTTTGGCATACGTTTGCTCCTGCCGGGTCAGCTGAGCAGCAAATTTCTATTTAACCACCTGCTTTCATGAGAGACCTCAGGGCTGCATGTTTTGAGCCCAGTACTGATCCTGAAAAGCATTTCCAACCCCACTTACAAGTAAAACTAGCTAAAATGTGCCTGGCTTCTCTTCACTGAAAAGCTCATTCTGAGTACATTTTTGGCATACGTTTGCTCCTGCCGGGTCAGCTGAGCAGCGAATTTCTATTTAACCACCTGCTATCATGAGAGACCTCAGGGCTGCATGTTTTGAGCCCAGTACTGATCCTGAAAAGCGTTTCCAACCCCACTTACAAGTAAAACTAGCTAAAATGTGCCTGGCTGCTATTCACTGAAAAGCTCATTCTGAGTACATTTTTAGCATACGTTTGCTCCTACCGGGTCAGCTGAGCAGCGAATTTCTATTTAACCACCTGCTTTCATGAGAGACCTCAGGGCTGCATGTTTTGAGCCCAGTACTGAGCCTGAAAAGCGTTTCCAACCCCACTTCAAGTAAAACTAGCTAAAATGTGCCTGGCTGCTATTCACTGAAAAGCTCATTCTGAGT
Source organism: Lissotriton vulgaris (assembly GCF_964263255.1). Taxonomy (NCBI): domain Eukaryota; kingdom Metazoa; phylum Chordata; class Amphibia; order Caudata; family Salamandridae; genus Lissotriton; species Lissotriton vulgaris. The sequence continues at coordinate 21,592 of NW_028246319.1, read as the reverse complement.
ACATTTTTGGCATACGTTTGCTCCTGCCGGGTCAGCTGAGCAGCGAATTTCTATTTAACCACCTGCTATCATGAGAGACCTCAGGGCTGCATGTTTTGAGCCCAGTACTGATCCTGAAAAGCGTTTCCAACCCCACTTACAAGTAAAACTAGCTAAAATGTGCCTGGCTGCTATTCACTGAAAAGCTCATTCTGAGTACATTTTTAGCATACGTTTGCTCCTACCGGGTCAGCTGAGCAGCGAATTTCTATTTAACCACCTGCTTTCATTAGAGACCTCAGGGCTGCATGTTTTGAGCCCAGTACTGAGCCTGAAAAGCGTTTCCAACCCCACTTCAAGTAAAACTAGCTAAAATGTGCCTGGCTGCTATTCACTGAAAAGCTCATTCTGAGTAAATTTTTAGCATATGTTTGCTCCTGCCGGGTCAGCTGAGCAGCGAATTTCTATTTAACCACCTGCTTTCATGAGAGACCTCAGGGCTGCATGTTTTGAGCCCAGTACTGAGCCTGAAAAGCGTTTCCAACCCCACTTACAAGTAAAACTAGCTAAAATGTGCCTGGCTGCTATTCACTGAAAAGCTCATTCTGTGTACATTTTTAGCATACGTTTGCTCCTGCCGGGTCAGCTGAGCAGCGAATTTCTATTTAACCACCTGCTATCATGAGAGACCTCAGGGCTGCATGTTTTGAGCCCAGTATTGATCCTCAAAAGCGTTTCCAACCCCACTTACAAGTAAAACTAGCTAAAATGTGCCTGGCTGCTATTCACTGAAAAGCTCATTCTGTGTACATTTTTGGCATACGTTTGCTCCTACCGGGTCAGCTGAGCAGCAAATTTCTATTTAACCACCTGCTTTCATGAGAGACCTCAGGGCTGCATGTTTTGAGCCCAGTACTGAGCCTGAAAAGCATTTCCAACCCCACTTACAAGTAAAACTAACTAAAATGTGCCTGGCTTCTCTTCACTGAAAAGCTCATTCTGAGTACATTTTTAGCATACTTTTGCTCCTGCCGGGTCAGCTGAGCAGCGAAATTCTATTTAACCACCTGCTATCATGAGAGACCTCAGGGCTGCATGTTTTGAGCCCAGTACTGATCCTGAAAAGCGTTTCCAACCCCACTTACAAGTAAAACTAGCTAAAATGTGCCTGGCTGCTATTCACTGAAAAGCTCATTCTGTGTACATTTTTGGCATACGTTTGCTCCTGCCGGGTCAGCTGAGCAGCGAATTTCTATTTAACCACCTGCTTTCATGAGAGACCTCAGGGCTGCATGTTTTGAGCCCAGTACTGATCCTGAAAAGCATTTCCAACCCCACTTACAAGTAAAACTAGCTAAAATGTGCCTGGCTTCTCTTCACTGAAAAGCTCATTCTGAGTACATTTTTGGCATACGTTTGCTCCTGCCGGGTCAGCTGAGCAGCGAATTTCTATTTAACCACCTGCTATCATGAGAGACCTCAGGGCTGCATGTTTTGAGCCCAGTACTGATCCTGAAAAGCGTTTCCAACCCCACTTACAAGTAAAACTAGCTAAAATGTGCCTTGCTGCTATTCACTGAAAAGCTCATTCTGAGTACATTTTTAGCATACGTTTGCTCCTACCGGGTCAGCTGAGCAGCGAATTTCTATTTAACCACCTGCTTTCATGAGAGACCTCAGGGCTGCATGTTTTGAGCCCAGTACTGAGCCTGAAAAGCGTTTCCAACCCCACTTCAAGTAAAACTAGCTAAAATGTGCCTGGCTGCTATTCACTGAAAAGCTCATTCTGAGTACATTTTTAGCATATGTTTGCTCCTGCCGGGTCAGCTGAGCAGCGAATTTCTATTTAACCACCTGCTTTCATGAGAGACCTCAGGGCTGCATGTTTTGAGCCCAGTACTGAGCCTGAAAAGCGTTTCCAACCCCACTTACAAGTAAAACTAGCTAAAATGTGCCTGGCTGCTATTCACTGAAAAGCTCATTCTGTGTACATTTTTAGCATACGTTTGCTCCTGCCGGGTCAGCTGAGCAGCGAATTTCTATTTAACCACCTGCTATCATGAGAGACCTCAGGGCTGCATGTTTTGAGCCCAGTATTGATCCTGAAAAGCGTTTCCAACCCCACTTACAAGTAAAACTAGCTAAAATGTGCCTGGCTGCTATTCACTGAAAAGCTCATTCTGTGTACATTTTTGGCATACGTTTGCTCCTACCGGGTCAGCTGAGCAGCAAATTTCTATTTAACCACCTGCTTTCATGAGAGACCTCAGGGCTGCATGTTTTAAGCCCAGTACTGAGCCTAAAAAGCATTTCCAACCCCACTTACAAGTAAAACTAGCTAAAATGTGCCTGGCTTCTCTTCACTGAAAAGCTCATTCTGAGTACATTTTTAGCATACGTTTGCTCCTGCCAGGTCAGCTGAGCAGCGAAATTCTATTTAACCACCTGCTATCATGAGAGACCTCAGGGCTGCATGTTTTGAGCCCAGTACTGATCCTGAAAAGCATTTCCAACCCCACTTACAAGTAAAACTAGCTAAAATGTGCCTGGCTGCTATTCACTGAAAAGCTCATTCTGTGTACATTTTTGGCATACGTTTGCTCCTGCCGGGTCAGCTGAGCAGCGAATTTCTATTTAACCACCTGCTTTCATGAGAGACCTCAGGGCTGCATGTTTTGAGCCCAGTACTGAGGCTGAAAAGCATTTCCAACCCTACTTACAAGTAAAACTAGCTAAAATGTGCCTGGCTTCTCTTCACTGAAAAGCTCATTCTGTGTACATTTTTGGCATACGTTTGCTCCTACCGGGTCAGCTGAGCAGCAAATTTCTATTTAACCACCTGCTATCATGAGAGACCTCAGGGCTGCATGTTTTGAGCCCAGTACCGATCCTGAAAAGCATTTCCAACCCCACTTACAAGTAAAACTAGCTAAAATGTGCCTGGCTGCTATTCACTGAAAAGCTCATTCTGTGTACATTTTTGGCATACGTTTGCTCCTACCGGGTCAGCTGAGCAGCGAATTTCTATTTAACCACCTGCTATCATGAGAGACCTCAGGGCTGCATGTTTTGAGCCCAGTGCTGATCCTGAAAAGCATTTCCAACCCCACTTACAAGTAAAACTAGCTAAAATGTGCCTAGCTTCTCTTCACTGAAAAGCTCATTCTGAGTACATTTTTAGCATACGTTTGCTCCTGCCGGGTCAGCTGAGCAGCGAATTTCTATTTAACCACCTGCTATCATGAGAGACCTCAGGGCTGCATGTTTTGAGCCCAGTACTGATCCTGAAAAGCATTTCCAACCCCACTTACAAGTAAAACTAGCTAAAATGTGCCTTGCTGCTATTCACTGAAAAGCTCATTCTGAGTACATTTTTAGCATACGTTTGCTCCTGCCGGGTCAGCTGAGCAGCGAATTTCTATTTAACCACCTGCTATCATGAGAGACCTCAGGGCTGCATGTTTTGAGCCCAGTACTGATCCTGAATAGCGTTTCCAACCCCACTTACAAGTAAAACTAGCTAAAATGTGCCTGGCTGCTATTCACTGAAAAGCTCATTCTGTGTACATTTTTGGCATACGTTTGCTCCTACCGGGTCAGCTGAGCAGCGAATTTCTATTTAACCATCTGCTTTCAATGAGAGACCTCAGGGCTGCATGTTTTGAGCCCAGTACTGAGCCTGAAAAGCATTTCCAACCCCACTTACAAGTAAAACTAGCTAAAATGTGCCTGGCTGCTATTCACTGAAAAGCTCATTCTGTGTACATTTTTGGCATACGTTTGCTCCTGCCGGGTCAGCTGAGCAGCGAATTTCTATTTAACCACCTGCTTTCATGAGAGACCTCAGGGCTGCATGTTTTGAGCCCAGTACTGAGGCTGAAAAGCATTTCCAACCCTACTTACAAGTAAAACTAGCTAAAATGTGCCTGGCTTCTCTTCACTGAAAAGCTCATTCTGTGTACATTTTTGGCATACGTTTGCTCCTACCGGGTCAGCTGAGCAGCAAATTTCTATTTAACCACCTGCTATCATGAGAGACCTCAGGGCTGCATGTTTTGAGCCCAGTACTGATCCTGAAAAGCATTTCCAACCCCACTTACAAGTAAAACTAGCTAAAATGTGCCTGGCTGCTATTCACTGAAAAGCTCATTCTGTGTACATTTTTGGCATACGTTTGCTCCTACCGGGTCAGCTGAGCAGCAAATTTCTATTTAACCACCTGCTTTCATGAGAGACCTCAGGGCTGCATGTTTTGAGCCCATTACTGAGCCTAAAAAGCATTTCCAACCCCACTTACAAGTAAAACTAGCTAAAATGTGCCTGGCTTCTCTTCACTGAAAAGCTCATTCTGAGTACATTTTTAGCATACGTTTGCTCCTGCCAGGTCAGCTGAGCAGCGAAATTCTATTTAACCACCTGCTATCATGAGAGACCTCAGGGCTGCATGTTTTGAGCCCAGTACTGATCCTGAAAAGCATTTCCAACCCCACTTACAAGTAAAACTAGCTAAAATGTGCCTGGCTGCTATTCACTGAAAAGCTCATTCTGTGTACATTTTTGGCATACGTTTGCTCCTGCCGGGTCAGCTGAGCAGCGAATTTCTATTTAACCACCTGCTTTCATGAGAGACCTCAGGGCTGCATGTTTTGAGCCCAGTACTGAGGCTGAAAAGCATTTCCAACCCTACTTACAAGTAAAACTAGCTAAAATGTGCCTGGCTTCTCTTCACTGAAAAGCTCATTCTGTGTACATTTTTGGCATACGTTTGCTCCTACCGGGTCAGCTGAGCAGCAAATTTCTATTTAACCACCTGCTATCATGAGAGACCTCAGGGCTGCATGTTTTGAGCCCAGTACTGATCCTGAAAAGCATTTCCAACCCCACTTACAAGTAAAACTAGCTAAAATGTGCCTGGCTGCTATTCACTGAAAAGCTCATTCTGTGTACATTTTTGGCATACGTTTGCTCCTACCGGGTCAGCTGAGCAGCGAATTTCTATTTAACCACCTGCTATCATGAGAGACCTCAGGGCTGCATGTTTTGAGCCCAGTGCTGATCCTGAAAAGCATTTCCAACCCCACTTACAAGTAAAACTAGCTTAAATGTGCCTGGCTGCTATTCACTGAAAAGCTCATTCTGTGTACATTTTTGGCATACGTTTGCTCCTGCCGGTCAGCTGAGCAGCGAATTTCTATTTAACCACCTGCTTTCATGAGAGACCTCAGGGCTGCATGTTTTGAGCCCAGTACTGAGGCTGAAAAGCATTTCCAACCCTACTTACAAGTAAAACTAGCTAAAATGTGCCTGGCTTCTCTTCACTGAAAAGCTCATTCTGTGTACATTTTTGGCATACGTTTGCTCCTACCGGGTCAGCTGAGCAGCAAATTTCTATTTAACCACCTGCTATCATGAGAGACCTCAGGGCTGCATGTTTTGAGCCCAGTACTGATCCTGAAAAGCATTTCCAACCCCACTTACAAGTAAAACTAGCTAAAATGTGCCTGGCTGCTATTCACTGAAAAGCTCATTCTGTGTACATTTTTGGCATACGTTTGCTCCTACCGGGTCAGCTGAGCAGCGAATTTCTATTTAACCACCTGCTATCATGAGAGACCTCAGGGCTGCATGTTTTGAGCCCAGTGCTGATCCTGAAAAGCATTTCCAACCCCACTTACAAGTAAAACTAACTTAAATGTGCCTGGCTGCTATTCACTGAAAAGCTCATTCTGTATACATTTTTGGCATACATTTGCTCCTACCGGGTCAGCTGAGCAGCGAATTTCTATTTAACCACCTGCTTTCATGAGAGACCTCAGGGCTGCATGTTTTGAGCCCAGTACTGAGCCTGAAAAGCATTTCCAACCCCACTTACAAGTAAAACTAGCTAAAATGTGCCTAGCTTCTCTTCACTGAAAAGCTCATTCTGAGTACATTTTTAGCATACGTTTGCTCCTGCCGGGTCAGCTGAGCAGCGAATTTCTATTTAACCACCTGCTATCATGAGAGACCTCAGGGCTGCATGTTTTGAGCCCAGTACTGATCCTGAAAAGCATTTCCAACCCCACTTACAAGTAAAACTAGCTAAAATGTGCCTTGCTGCTATTCACTGAAAAGCTCATTCTGAGTACATTTTTAGCATACGTTTGCTCCTGCCGGGTCAGCTGAGCAGCGAATTTCTATTTAACCACCTGCTATCATGAGAGACCTCAGGGCTGCATGTTTTGAGCCCAGTACTGATCCTGAATAGCATTTCCAACCCCACTTACAAGTAAAACTAGCTAAAATGTGCCTGGCTGCTATTCACTGAAAAGCTCATTCTGTGTACATTTTTGGCATACGTTTGCTCCTACAGGGTCAGCTGAGCAGCGAATTTCTATTTAACCATCTGCTTTCAATGAGAGACCTCAGGGCTGCATGTTTTGAGCCCAGTACTGAGCCTGAAAAGCATTTCCAACCCCACTTACAAGTAAAACTAGCTAAAATGTGCCTGGCTGCTATTCACTGAAAAGCTCATTCTGTGTACATTTTTGGCATACGTTTGCTCCTGCCGGGTCAGCTGAGCAGCGAATTTCTATTTAACCACCTGCTATCATGAGAGACCTCAGGGCTGCATGTTTTGAGCCCAGTACTGATCCTGAAAAGCGTTTCCAACCCCACTTACAAGTAAAACTAGCTAAAATGTGCCTGGCTGCTATTCACTGAAAAGCTCATTCTGTGTACATTTTTGGCATACGTTTGCTCCTGCCGGGTCAGCTGAGCAGCAAATTTCTATTTAACCACCTGCTTTCATGAGAGACCTCAGGGCTGCATGTTTTGAGCCCAGTACTGATCCTGAAAAGCATTTCCAACCCCACTTACAAGTAAAACTAGCTAAAATGTGCCTGGCTTCTCTTCACTGAAAAGCTCATTCTGAGTACATTTTTGGCATACGTTTGCTCCTGCCGGGTCAGCTGAGCAGCGAATTTCTATTTAACCACCTGCTATCATGAGAGACCTCAGGGCTGCATGTTTTGAGCCCAGTACTGATCCTGAAAAGCGTTTCCAACCCCACTTACAAGTAAAACTAGCTAAAATGTGCCTGGCTGCTATTCACTGAAAAGCTCATTCTGAGTACATTTTTAGCATACGTTTGCTCCTACCGGGTCAGCTGAGCAGCGAATTTCTATTTAACCACCTGCTTTCATGAGAGACCTCAGGGCTGCATGTTTTGAGCCCAGTACTGAGCCTGAAAAGCGTTTCCAACCCCACTTCAAGTAAAACTAGCTAAAATGTGCCTGGCTGCTATTCACTGAAAAGCTCATTCTGAGTACATTTTTGGCATACGTTTGCTCCTGCCGGGTCAGCTGAGCAGCGAATTTCTATTTAACCACCTGCTATCATGAGAGACCTCAGGGCTGCATGTTTTGAGCCCAGTACTGATCCTGAAAAGCGTTTCCAACCCCACTTACAAGTAAAACTAGCTAAAATGTGCCTGGCTGCTATTCACTGAAAAGCTCATTCTGAGTACATTTTTAGCATACGTTTGCTCCTACCGGGTCAGCTGAGCAGCGAATTTCTATTTAACCACCTGCTTTCATTAGAGACCTCAGGGCTGCATGTTTTGAGCCCAGTACTGAGCCTGAAAAGCGTTTCCAACCCCACTTCAAGTAAAACTAGCTAAAATGTGCCTGGCTGCTATTCACTGAAAAGCTCATTCTGAGTAAATTTTTAGCATATGTTTGCTCCTGCCGGGTCAGCTGAGCAGCGAATTTCTATTTAACCACCTGCTTTCATGAGAGACCTCAGGGCTGCATGTTTTGAGCCCAGTACTGAGCCTGAAAAGCGTTTCCAACCCCACTTACAAGTAAAACTAGCTAAAATGTGCCTGGCTGCTATTCACTGAAAAGCTCATTCTGTGTACATTTTTAGCATACGTTTGCTCCTGCCGGGTCAGCTGAGCAGCGAATTTCTATTTAACCACCTGCTATCATGAGAGACCTCAGGGCTGCATGTTTTGAGCCCAGTATTGATCCTCAAAAGCGTTTCCAACCCCACTTACAAGTAAAACTAGCTAAAATGTGCCTGGCTGCTATTCACTGAAAAGCTCATTCTGTGTACATTTTTGGCATACGTTTGCTCCTACCGGGTCAGCTGAGCAGCAAATTTCTATTTAACCACCTGCTTTCATGAGAGACCTCAGGGCTGCATGTTTTGAGCCCAGTACTGAGCCTGAAAAGCATTTCCAACCCCACTTACAAGTAAAACTAACTAAAATGTGCCTGGCTTCTCTTCACTGAAAAGCTCATTCTGAGTACATTTTTAGCATACGTTTGCTCCTGCCGGGTCAGCTGAGCAGCGAAATTCTATTTAACCACCTGCTATCATGAGAGTCCTCAGGGCTGCATGTTTTGAGCCCAGTACTGATCCTGAAAAGCGTTTCCAACCCCACTTACAAGTAAAACTAGCTAAAATGTGCCTGGCTGCTATTCACTGAAAAGCTCATTCTGTGTACATTTTTGGCATACGTTTGCTCCTGCCGGGTCAGCTGAGCAGCGAATTTCTATTTAACCACCTGCTTTCATGAGAGACCTCAGGGCTGCATGTTTTGAGCCCAGTACTGATCCTGAAAAGCATTTCCAACCCCACTTACAAGTAAAACTAGCTAAAATGTGCCTGGCTTCTCTTCACTGAAAAGCTAATTCTGAGTACATTTTTGGCATACGTTTGCTCCTGCCGGGTCAGCTGAGCAGCGAATTTCTATTTAACCACCTGCTATCATGAGAGACCTCAGGGCTGCATGTTTTGAGCCCAGTACTGATCCTGAAAAGCGTTTCCAACCCCACTTACAAGTAAAACTAGCTAAAATGTGCCTTGCTGCTATTCACTGAAAAGCTCATTCTGAGTACATTTTTAGCATACGTTTGCTCCTACCGGGTCAGCTGAGCAGCGAATTTCTATTTAACCACCTGCTTTCATGAGAGACCTCAGGGCTGCATGTTTTGAGCCCAGTACTGAGCCTGAAAAGCGTTTCCAACCCCACTTCAAGTAAAACTAGCTAAAATGTGCCTGGCTGCTATTCACTGAAAAGCTCATTCTGAGTACATTTTTAGCATATGTTTGCTCCTGCCGGGTCAGCTGAGCAGCGAATTTCTATTTAACCACCTGCTTTCATGAGAGACCTCAGGGCTGCATGTTTTGAGCCCAGTACTGAGCCTGAAAAGCGTTTCCAACCCCACTTACAAGTAAAACTAGATAAAATGTGCCTGGCTGCTATTCACTGAAAAGCTCATTCTGTGTACATTTTTAGCATACGTTTGCTCCTGCCGGGTCAGCTGAGCAGCGAATTTCTATTTAACCACCTGCTATCATGAGAGACCTCAGGGCTGCATGTTTTGAGCCCAGTATTGATCCTGAAAAGCGTTTCCAACCCCACTTACAAGTAAAACTAGCTAAAATGTGCCTGGCTGCTATTCACTGAAAAGCTCATTCTGTGTACATTTTTGGCATACGTTTGCTCCTACCGGGTCAGCTGAGCAGCGAATTTCTATTTAACCATCTGCTTTCAATGAGAGACCTCAGGGCTGCATGTTTTGAGCCCAGTACTGAGCCTGAAAAGCATTTCCAACCCCACTTACAAGTAAAACTAGCTAAAATGTGCCTGGCTGCTATTCACTGAAAAGCTCATTCTGTGTACATTTTTGGCATACGTTTGCTCCTGCCGGGTCAGCTGAGCAGCGAATTTCTATTTAACCACCTGCTTTCATGAGAGACCTCAGGGCTGCATGTTTTGAGCCCAGTACTGAGGCTGAAAAGCATTTCCAACCCTACTTACAAGTAAAACTAGCTAAAATGTGCCTGGCTTCTCTTCACTGAAAAGCTCATTCTGTGTACATTTTTGGCATACGTTTGCTCCTACCGGGTCAGCTGAGCAGCAAATTTCTATTTAACCACCTGCTATCATGAGAGACCTCAGGGCTGCATGTTTTGAGCCCAGTACTGATCCTGAAAAGCATTTCCAACCCCACTTACAAGTAAAACTAGCTAAAATGTGCCTGGCTGCTATTCACTGAAAAGCTCATTCTGTGTACATTTTTGGCATACGTTTGCTCCTACCGGGTCAGCTGAGCAGCAAATTTCTATTTAACCACCTGCTTTCATGAGAGACCTCAGGGCTGCATGTTTTGAGCCCATTACTGAGCCTAAAAAGCATTTCCAACCCCACTTACAAGTAAAACTAGCTAAAATGTGCCTGGCTTCTCTTCACTGAAAAGCTCATTCTGAGTACATTTTTAGCATACGTTTGCTCCTGCCAGGTCAGCTGAGCAGCGAAATTCTATTTAACCACCTGCTATCATGAGAGACCTCAGGGCTGCATGTTTTGAGCCCAGTACTGATCCTGAAAAGCATTTCCAACCCCACTTACAAGTAAAACTAGCTAAAATGTGCCTGGCTGCTATTCACTGAAAAGCTCATTCTGTGTACATTTTTGGCATACGTTTGCTCCTGCCGGGTCAGCTGAGCAGCGAATTTCTATTTAACCACCTGCTTTCATGAGAGACCTCAGGGCTGCATGTTTTGAGCCCAGTACTGAGGCTGAAAAGCATTTCCAACCCTACTTACAAGTAAAACTAGCTAAAATGTGCCTGGCTTCTCTTCACTGAAAAGCTCATTCTGTGTACATTTTTGGCATACGTTTGCTCCTACCGGGTCAGCTGAGCAGCAAATTTCTATTTAACCACCTGCTATCATGAGAGACCTCAGGGCTGCATGTTTTGAGCCCAGTACTGATCCTGAAAAGCATTTCCAACCCCACTTACAAGTAAAACTAGCTAAAATGTGCCTGGCTGCTATTCACTGAAAAGCTCATTCTGTGTACATTTTTGGCATACGTTTGCTCCTACCGGGTCAGCTGAGCAGCGAATTTCTATTTAACCACCTGCTATCATGAGAGACCTCAGGGCTGCATGTTTTGAGCCCAGTGCTGATCCTGAAAAGCATTTCCAACCCCACTTACAAGTAAAACTAGCTTAAATGTGCCTGGCTGCTATTCACTGAAAAGCTCATTCTGTGTACATTTTTGGCATACGTTTGCTCCTGCCGGTCAGCTGAGCAGCGAATTTCTATTTAACCACCTGCTTTCATGAGAGACCTCAGGGCTGCATGTTTTGAGCCCAGTACTGAGGCTGAAAAGCATTTCCAACCCTACTTACAAGTAAAACTAGCTAAAATGTGCCTGGCTTCTCTTCACTGAAAAGCTCATTCTGTGTACATTTTTGGCATACGTTTGCTCCTACCGGGTCAGCTGAGCAGCAAATTTCTATTTAACCACCTGCTATCATGAGAGACCTCAGGGCTGCATGTTTTGAGCCCAGTACTGATCCTGAAAAGCATTTCCAACCCCACTTACAAGTAAAACTAGCTAAAATGTGCCTGGCTGCTATTCACTGAAAAGCTCATTCTGTGTACATTTTTGGCATACGTTTGCTCCTACCGGGTCAGCTGAGCAGCGAATTTCTATTTAACCACCTGCTATCATGAGAGACCTCAGGGCTGCATGTTTTGAGCCCAGTGCTGATCCTGAAAAGCATTTCCAACCCCACTTACAAGTAAAACTAACTTAAATGTGCCTGGCTGCTATTCACTGAAAAGCTCATTCTGTATACATTTTTGGCATACATTTGCTCCTACCGGGTCAGCTGAGCAGCGAATTTCTATTTAACCACCTGCTTTCATGAGAGACCTCAGGGCTGCATGTTTTGAGCCCAGTACTGAGCCTGAAAAGCATTTCCAACCCCACTTACAAGTAAAACTAGCTAAAATGTGCCTAGCTTCTCTTCACTGAAAAGCTCATTCTGAGTACATTTTTAGCATACGTTTGCTCCTGCCGGGTCAGCTGAGCAGCGAATTTCTATTTAACCACCTGCTATCATGAGAGACCTCAGGGCTGCATGTTTTGAGCCCAGTACTGATCCTGAAAAGCATTTCCAACCCCACTTACAAGTAAAACTAGCTAAAATGTGCCTTGCTGCTATTCACTGAAAAGCTCATTCTGAGTACATTTTTAGCATACGTTTGCTCCTGCCGGGTCAGCTGAGCAGCGAATTTCTATTTAACCACCTGCTATCATGAGAGACCTCAGGGCTGCATGTTTTGAGCCCAGTACTGATCCTGAATAGCATTTCCAACCCCACTTACAAGTAAAACTAGCTAAAATGTGCCTGGCTGCTATTCACTGAAAAGCTCATTCTGTGTACATTTTTGGCATACGTTTGCTCCTACAGGGTCAGCTGAGCAGCGAATTTCTATTTAACCATCTGCTTTCAATGAGAGACCTCAGGGCTGCATGTTTTGAGCCCAGTACTGAGCCTGAAAAGCATTTCCAACCCCACTTACAAGTAAAACTAGCTAAAATGTGCCTGGCTGCTATTCACTGAAAAGCTCATTCTGTGTACATTTTTGGCATACGTTTGCTCCTGCCGGGTCAGCTGAGCAGCGAATTTCTATTTAACCACCTGCTATCATGAGAGACCTCAGGGCTGCATGTTTTGAGCCCAGTACTGATCCTGAAAAGCGTTTCCAACCCCACTTACAAGTAAAACTAGCTAAAATGTGCCTGGCTGCTATTCACTGAAAAGCTCATTCTGTGTACATTTTTGGCATACGTTTGCTCCTGCCGGGTCAGCTGAGCAGCAAATTTCTATTTAACCACCTGCTTTCATGAGAGACCTCAGGGCTGCATGTTTTGAGCCCAGTACTGATCCTGAAAAGCATTTCCAACCCCACTTACAAGTAAAACTAGCTAAAATGTGCCTGGCTTCTCTTCACTGAAAAGCTCATTCTGAGTACATTTTTGGCATACGTTTGCTCCTGCCGGGTCAGCTGAGCAGCGAATTTCTATTTAACCACCTGCTATCATGAGAGACCTCAGGGCTGCATGTTTTGAGCCCAGTACTGATCCTGAAAAGCGTTTCCAACCCCACTTACAAGTAAAACTAGCTAAAATGTGCCTGGCTGCTATTCACTGAAAAGCTCATTCTGAGTACATTTTTAGCATACGTTTGCTCCTACCGGGTCAGCTGAGCAGCGAATTTCTATTTAACCACCTGCTTTCATGAGAGACCTCAGGGCTGCATGTTTTGAGCCCAGTACTGAGCCTGAAAAGCGTTTCCAACCCCACTTCAAGTAAAACTAGCTAAAATGTGCCTGGCTGCTATTCACTGAAAAGCTCATTCTGAGTACATTTTTGGCATACGTTTGCTCCTGCCGGGTCAGCTGAGCAGCGAATTTCTATTTAACCACCTGCTATCATGAGAGACCTCAGGGCTGCATGTTTTGAGCCCAGTACTGATCCTGAAAAGCGTTTCCAACCCCACTTACAAGTAAAACTAGCTAAAATGTGCCTGGCTGCTATTCACTGAAAAGCTCATTCTGAGTACATTTTTAGCATACGTTTGCTCCTACCGGGTCAGCTGAGCAGCGAATTTCTATTTAACCACCTGCTTTCATTAGAGACCTCAGGGCTGCATGTTTTGAGCCCAGTACTGAGCCTGAAAAGCGTTTCCAACCCCACTTCAAGTAAAACTAGCTAAAATGTGCCTGGCTGCTATTCACTGAAAAGCTCATTCTGAGTAAATTTTTAGCATATGTTTGCTCCTGCCGGGTCAGCTGAGCAGCGAATTTCTATTTAACCACCTGCTTTCATGAGAGACCTCAGGGCTGCATGTTTTGAGCCCAGTACTGAGCCTGAAAAGCGTTTCCAACCCCACTTACAAGTAAAACTAGCTAAAATGTGCCTGGCTGCTATTCACTGAAAAGCTCATTCTGTGTACATTTTTAGCATACGTTTGCTCCTGCCGGGTCAGCTGAGCAGCGAATTTCTATTTAACCACCTGCTATCATGAGAGACCTCAGGGCTGCATGTTTTGAGCCCAGTATTGATCCTCAAAAGCGTTTCCAACCCCACTTACAAGTAAAACTAGCTAAAATGTGCCTGGCTGCTATTCACTGAAAAGCTCATTCTGTGTACATTTTTGGCATACGTTTGCTCCTACCGGGTCAGCTGAGCAGCAAATTTCTATTTAACCACCTGCTTTCATGAGAGACCTCAGGGCTGCATGTTTTGAGCCCAGTACTGAGCCTGAAAAGCATTTCCAACCCCACTTACAAGTAAAACTAACTAAAATGTGCCTGGCTTCTCTTCACTGAAAAGCTCATTCTGAGTACATTTTTAGCATACGTTTGCTCCTGCCGGGTCAGCTGAGCAGCGAAATTCTATTTAACCACCTGCTATCATGAGAGTCCTCAGGGCTGCATGTTTTGAGCCCAGTACTGATCCTGAAAAGCGTTTCCAACCCCACTTACAAGTAAAACTAGCTAAAATGTGCCTGGCTGCTATTCACTGAAAAGCTCATTCTGTGTACATTTTTGGCATACGTTTGCTCCTGCCGGGTCAGCTGAGCAGCGAATTTCTATTTAACCACCTGCTTTCATGAGAGACCTCAGGGCTGCATGTTTTGAGCCCAGTACTGATCCTGAAAAGCATTTCCAACCCCACTTACAAGTAAAACTAGCTAAAATGTGCCTGGCTTCTCTTCACTGAAAAGCTAATTCTGAGTACATTTTTGGCATACGTTTGCTCCTGCCGGGTCAGCTGAGCAGCGAATTTCTATTTAACCACCTGCTATCATGAGAGACCTCAGGGCTGCATGTTTTGAGCCCAGTACTGATCCTGAAAAGCGTTTCCAACCCCACTTACAAGTAAAACTAGCTAAAATGTGCCTTGCTGCTATTCACTGAAAAGCTCATTCTGAGTACATTTTTAGCATACGTTTGCTCCTACCGGGTCAGCTGAGCAGCGAATTTCTATTTAACCACCTGCTTTCATGAGAGACCTCAGGGCTGCATGTTTTGAGCCCAGTACTGAGCCTGAAAAGCGTTTCCAACCCCACTTCAAGTAAAACTAGCTAAAATGTGCCTGGCTGCTATTCACTGAAAAGCTCATTCTGAGTACATTTTTAGCATATGTTTGCTCCTGCCGGGTCAGCTGAGCAGCGAATTTCTATTTAACCACCTGCTTTCATGAGAGACCTCAGGGCTGCATGTTTTGAGCCCAGTACTGAGCCTGAAAAGCGTTTCCAACCCCACTTACAAGTAAAACTAGATAAAATGTGCCTGGCTGCTATTCACTGAAAAGCTCATTCTGTGTACATTTTTAGCATACGTTTGCTCCTGCCGGGTCAGCTGAGCAGCGAATTTCTATTTAACCACCTGCTATCATGAGAGACCTCAGGGCTGCATGTTTTGAGCCCAGTATTGATCCTGAAAAGCGTTTCCAACCCCACTTACAAGTAAAACTAGCTAAAATGTGCCTGGCTGCTATTCACTGAAAAGCTCATTCTGTGTACATTTTTGGCATACGTTTGCTCCTACCGGGTCAGCTGAGCAGCGAATTTCTATTTAACCATCTGCTTTCAATGAGAGACCTCAGGGCTGCATGTTTTGAGCCCAGTACTGAGCCTGAAAAGCATTTCCAACCCCACTTACAAGTAAAACTAGCTAAAATGTGCCTGGCTGCTATTCACTGAAAAGCTCATTCTGTGTACATTTTTGGCATACGTTTGCTCCTGCCGGGTCAGCTGAGCAGCGAATTTCTATTTAACCACCTGCTTTCATGAGAGACCTCAGGGCTGCATGTTTTGAGCCCAGTACTGAGGCTGAAAAGCATTTCCAACCCTACTTACAAGTAAAACTAGCTAAAATGTGCCTGGCTTCTCTTCACTGAAAAGCTCATTCTGTGTACATTTTTGGCATACGTTTGCTCCTACCGGGTCAGCTGAGCAGCAAATTTCTATTTAACCACCTGCTATCATGAGAGACCTCAGGGCTGCATGTTTTGAGCCCAGTACTGATCCTGAAAAGCATTTCCAACCCCACTTACAAGTAAAACTAGCTAAAATGTGCCTGGCTGCTATTCACTGAAAAGCTCATTCTGTGTACATTTTTGGCATACGTTTGCTCCTACCGGGTCAGCTGAGCAGCAAATTTCTATTTAACCACCTGCTTTCATGAGAGACCTCAGGGCTGCATGTTTTGAGCCCATTACTGAGCCTAAAAAGCATTTCCAACCCCACTTACAAGTAAAACTAGCTAAAATGTGCCTGGCTTCTCTTCACTGAAAAGCTCATTCTGAGTACATTTTTAGCATACGTTTGCTCCTGCCAGGTCAGCTGAGCAGCGAAATTCTATTTAACCACCTGCTATCATGAGAGACCTCAGGGCTGCATGTTTTGAGCCCAGTACTGATCCTGAAAAGCATTTCCAACCCCACTTACAAGTAAAACTAGCTAAAATGTGCCTGGCTGCTATTCACTGAAAAGCTCATTCTGTGTACATTTTTGGCATACGTTTGCTCCTGCCGGGTCAGCTGAGCAGCGAATTTCTATTTAACCACCTGCTTTCATGAGAGACCTCAGGGCTGCATGTTTTGAGCCCAGTACTGAGGCTGAAAAGCATTTCCAACCCTACTTACAAGTAAAACTAGCTAAAATGTGCCTGGCTTCTCTTCACTGAAAAGCTCATTCTGTGTACATTTTTGGCATACGTTTGCTCCTACCGGGTCAGCTGAGCAGCAAATTTCTATTTAACCACCTGCTATCATGAGAGACCTCAGGGCTGCATGTTTTGAGCCCAGTACTGATCCTGAAAAGCATTTCCAACCCCACTTACAAGTAAAACTAGCTAAAATGTGCCTGGCTGCTATTCACTGAAAAGCTCATTCTGTGTACATTTTTGGCATACGTTTGCTCCTACCGGGTCAGCTGAGCAGCGAATTTCTATTTAACCACCTGCTATCATGAGAGACCTCAGGGCTGCATGTTTTGAGCCCAGTGCTGATCCTGAAAAGCATTTCCAACCCCACTTACAAGTAAAACTAGCTTAAATGTGCCTGGCTGCTATTCACTGAAAAGCTCATTCTGTGTACATTTTTGGCATACGTTTGCTCCTGCCGGTCAGCTGAGCAGCGAATTTCTATTTAACCACCTGCTTTCATGAGAGACCTCAGGGCTGCATGTTTTGAGCCCAGTACTGAGGCTGAAAAGCATTTCCAACCCTACTTACAAGTAAAACTAGCTAAAATGTGCCTGGCTTCTCTTCACTGAAAAGCTCATTCTGTGTACATTTTTGGCATACGTTTGCTCCTACCGGGTCAGCTGAGCAGCAAATTTCTATTTAACCACCTGCTATCATGAGAGACCTCAGGGCTGCATGTTTTGAGCCCAGTACTGATCCTGAAAAGCATTTCCAACCCCACTTACAAGTAAAACTAGCTAAAATGTGCCTGGCTGCTATTCACTGAAAAGCTCATTCTGTGTACATTTTTGGCATACGTTTGCTCCTACCGGGTCAGCTGAGCAGCGAATTTCTATTTAACCACCTGCTATCATGAGAGACCTCAGGGCTGCATGTTTTGAGCCCAGTGCTGATCCTGAAAAGCATTTCCAACCCCACTTACAAGTAAAACTAACTTAAATGTGCCTGGCTGCTATTCACTGAAAAGCTCATTCTGTATACATTTTTGGCATACATTTGCTCCTACCGGGTCAGCTGAGCAGCGAATTTCTATTTAACCACCTGCTTTCATGAGAGACCTCAGGGCTGCATGTTTTGAGCCCAGTACTGAGCCTGAAAAGCATTTCCAACCCCACTTACAAGTAAAACTAGCTAAAATGTGCCTAGCTTCTCTTCACTGAAAAGCTCATTCTGAGTACATTTTTAGCATACGTTTGCTCCTGCCGGGTCAGCTGAGCAGCGAATTTCTATTTAACCACCTGCTATCATGAGAGACCTCAGGGCTGCATGTTTTGAGCCCAGTACTGATCCTGAAAAGCATTTCCAACCCCACTTACAAGTAAAACTAGCTAAAATGTGCCTTGCTGCTATTCACTGAAAAGCTCATTCTGAGTACATTTTTAGCATACGTTTGCTCCTGCCGGGTCAGCTGAGCAGCGAATTTCTATTTAACCACCTGCTATCATGAGAGACCTCAGGGCTGCATGTTTTGAGCCCAGTACTGATCCTGAATAGCATTTCCAACCCCACTTACAAGTAAAACTAGCTAAAATGTGCCTGGCTGCTATTCACTGAAAAGCTCATTCTGTGTACATTTTTGGCATACGTTTGCTCCTACAGGGTCAGCTGAGCAGCGAATTTCTATTTAACCATCTGCTTTCAATGAGAGACCTCAGGGCTGCATGTTTTGAGCCCAGTACTGAGCCTGAAAAGCATTTCCAACCCCACTTACAAGTAAAACTAGCTAAAATGTGCCTGGCTGCTATTCACTGAAAAGCTCATTCTGTGTACATTTTTGGCATACGTTTGCTCCTGCCGGGTCAGCTGAGCAGCGAATTTCTATTTAACCACCTGCTATCATGAGAGACCTCAGGGCTGCATGTTTTGAGCCCAGTACTGATCCTGAAAAGCGTTTCCAACCCCACTTACAAGTAAAACTAGCTAAAATGTGCCTGGCTGCTATTCACTGAAAAGCTCATTCTGTGTACATTTTTGGCATACGTTTGCTCCTGCCGGGTCAGCTGAGCAGCAAATTTCTATTTAACCACCTGCTTTCATGAGAGACCTCAGGGCTGCATGTTTTGAGCCCAGTACTGATCCTGAAAAGCATTTCCAACCCCACTTACAAGTAAAACTAGCTAAAATGTGCCTGGCTTCTCTTCACTGAAAAGCTCATTCTGAGTACATTTTTGGCATACGTTTGCTCCTGCCGGGTCAGCTGAGCAGCGAATTTCTATTTAACCACCTGCTATCATGAGAGACCTCAGGGCTGCATGTTTTGAGCCCAGTACTGATCCTGAAAAGCGTTTCCAACCCCACTTACAAGTAAAACTAGCTAAAATGTGCCTGGCTGCTATTCACTGAAAAGCTCATTCTGAGTACATTTTTAGCATACGTTTGCTCCTACCGGGTCAGCTGAGCAGCGAATTTCTATTTAACCACCTGCTTTCATGAGAGACCTCAGGGCTGCATGTTTTGAGCCCAGTACTGAGCCTGAAAAGCGTTTCCAACCCCACTTCAAGTAAAACTAGCTAAAATGTGCCTGGCTGCTATTCACTGAAAAGCTCATTCTGAGTACATTTTTGGCATACGTTTGCTCCTGCCGGGTCAGCTGAGCAGCGAATTTCTATTTAACCACCTGCTATCATGAGAGACCTCAGGGCTGCATGTTTTGAGCCCAGTACTGATCCTGAAAAGCGTTTCCAACCCCACTTACAAGTAAAACTAGCTAAAATGTGCCTGGCTGCTATTCACTGAAAAGCTCATTCTGAGTACATTTTTAGCATACGTTTGCTCCTACCGGGTCAGCTGAGCAGCGAATTTCTATTTAACCACCTGCTTTCATTAGAGACCTCAGGGCTGCATGTTTTGAGCCCAGTACTGAGCCTGAAAAGCGTTTCCAACCCCACTTCAAGTAAAACTAGCTAAAATGTGCCTGGCTGCTATTCACTGAAAAGCTCATTCTGAGTAAATTTTTAGCATATGTTTGCTCCTGCCGGGTCAGCTGAGCAGCGAATTTCTATTTAACCACCTGCTTTCATGAGAGACCTCAGGGCTGCATGTTTTGAGCCCAGTACTGAGCCTGAAAAGCGTTTCCAACCCCACTTACAAGTAAAACTAGCTAAAATGTGCCTGGCTGCTATTCACTGAAAAGCTCATTCTGTGTACATTTTTAGCATACGTTTGCTCCTGCCGGGTCAGCTGAGCAGCGAATTTCTATTTAACCACCTGCTATCATGAGAGACCTCAGGGCTGCATGTTTTGAGCCCAGTATTGATCCTCAAAAGCGTTTCCAACCCCACTTACAAGTAAAACTAGCTAAAATGTGCCTGGCTGCTATTCACTGAAAAGCTCATTCTGTGTACATTTTTGGCATACGTTTGCTCCTACCGGGTCAGCTGAGCAGCAAATTTCTATTTAACCACCTGCTTTCATGAGAGACCTCAGGGCTGCATGTTTTGAGCCCAGTACTGAGCCTGAAAAGCATTTCCAACCCCACTTACAAGTAAAACTAACTAAAATGTGCCTGGCTTCTCTTCACTGAAAAGCTCATTCTGAGTACATTTTTAGCATACGTTTGCTCCTGCCGGGTCAGCTGAGCAGCGAAATTCTATTTAACCACCTGCTATCATGAGAGTCCTCAGGGCTGCATGTTTTGAGCCCAGTACTGATCCTGAAAAGCGTTTCCAACCCCACTTACAAGTAAAACTAGCTAAAATGTGCCTGGCTGCTATTCACTGAAAAGCTCATTCTGTGTACATTTTTGGCATACGTTTGCTCCTGCCGGGTCAGCTGAGCAGCGAATTTCTATTTAACCACCTGCTTTCATGAGAGACCTCAGGGCTGCATGTTTTGAGCCCAGTACTGATCCTGAAAAGCATTTCCAACCCCACTTACAAGTAAAACTAGCTAAAATGTGCCTGGCTTCTCTTCACTGAAAAGCTAATTCTGAGTACATTTTTGGCATACGTTTGCTCCTGCCGGGTCAGCTGAGCAGCGAATTTCTATTTAACCACCTGCTATCATGAGAGACCTCAGGGCTGCATGTTTTGAGCCCAGTACTGATCCTGAAAAGCGTTTCCAACCCCACTTACAAGTAAAACTAGCTAAAATGTGCCTTGCTGCTATTCACTGAAAAGCTCATTCTGAGTACATTTTTAGCATACGTTTGCTCCTACCGGGTCAGCTGAGCAGCGAATTTCTATTTAACCACCTGCTTTCATGAGAGACCTCAGGGCTGCATGTTTTGAGCCCAGTACTGAGCCTGAAAAGCGTTTCCAACCCCACTTCAAGTAAAACTAGCTAAAATGTGCCTGGCTGCTATTCACTGAAAAGCTCATTCTGAGTACATTTTTAGCATATGTTTGCTCCTGCCGGGTCAGCTGAGCAGCGAATTTCTATTTAACCACCTGCTTTCATGAGAGACCTCAGGGCTGCATGTTTTGAGCCCAGTACTGAGCCTGAAAAGCGTTTCCAACCCCACTTACAAGTAAAACTAGATAAAATGTGCCTGGCTGCTATTCACTGAAAAGCTCATTCTGTGTACATTTTTAGCATACGTTTGCTCCTGCCGGGTCAGCTGAGCAGCGAATTTCTATTTAACCACCTGCTATCATGAGAGACCTCAGGGCTGCATGTTTTGAGCCCAGTATTGATCCTGAAAAGCGTTTCCAACCCCACTTACAAGTAAAACTAGCTAAAATGTGCCTGGCTGCTATTCACTGAAAAGCTCATTCTGTGTACATTTTTGGCATACGTTTGCTCCTACCGGGTCAGCTGAGCAGCGAATTTCTATTTAACCATCTGCTTTCAATGAGAGACCTCAGGGCTGCATGTTTTGAGCCCAGTACTGAGCCTGAAAAGCATTTCCAACCCCACTTACAAGTAAAACTAGCTAAAATGTGCCTGGCTGCTATTCACTGAAAAGCTCATTCTGTGTACATTTTTGGCATACGTTTGCTCCTGCCGGGTCAGCTGAGCAGCGAATTTCTATTTAACCACCTGCTTTCATGAGAGACCTCAGGGCTGCATGTTTTGAGCCCAGTACTGAGGCTGAAAAGCATTT